>NW_023997862.1:0-16238 GCF_015586225.1 Lucilia sericata
CATGTCCATAGAAAGTTGTGTAAAATAGATAAACTTTTCTTTAAGGAAAGTTGTCAAGATCAAATTTACTCTAAGAAAAGTTGCATGCAATGTTATTTAGAACAGAATAACTTTTCTCTCAAAAAAAATAGTGCAATTTTTTCAACTTTTTCTTTGAGATCAAATGTCAACTATACTCTAAGGATATATGTCAACTTTACTTTAAGGAAAGTTATCTAGAATAGAGCAACTTTTTACTAAAAAAAGTTGTTTTGAATAGATCAACTTCCCTATAAGGAATGTTGTCTAGAATTGATCGCAATTTCTCTAAGGAAAGTGTTTTAAAGTAGATCAAGTTTTCTCCCAGGTAAATTGTCTAGAATAGATTAACTTTTCGCTTAGGAAAGTTGTCTGGAAAGATCAAATTTTTTCAAAGAAAAGTTGTCTAGAATAGACCAACTTTTACCTAAGAAAATTGTTTGAATAAAATTATCTTGAGACTTTTTCCGTTGGAAAGTTGTCTCGAATTGAACAATCTATTTTCTAAGGGAAGTTGTCTAAAAATATGAAGATGTCTCTAAATTAAGTGGTTTAGAATCGCTCAACTGCTTTTCAATGAAATTTGTCGAGAATAGGCCAATTTTTCGCCTAATTTTTCTCTATGAGAGTTGTCTGTAATATTGCAATTCTTCTGAAGATCGTTGTATAGAATTGATCAACGTTTCTATGAGGAAAATTGTGTTGAATATATAAACTTTTTTTTGAGAGAGGTAGAAGGGATAAGCTATGTCTGGTGCTATAGATTAACTGATCCTAAATATATTTCTTGGCTAACCTAAACGCCAGATATCTTGAATGTTAATAAACAGAAAAAACAAAAGTCACAGTTTTGCACTCGCTATATGAGCCGTCCTACATGCGAAACCCTAACTAAAAACAATCAGACATGGCAGATTTGTTACCGTTTCCCATCAGATCCATCGTACCCTTACAACAACTACATACATTGTTGCAATGAGTACAAATTACAATTTTGAAAAATTTAAACATTATTTCTCGTTATAAAATTATAAATATTTTTTCAGTTTTTTAGCGTTAAATAGCAATAAAAAATTACCAAATTTTAAACAAATTTTATTTCCGTTGACTTGGTGCGTCCATTGTGTTTTCATGTGTTTATTTTGAATTTGAAAAATCTGGTTTATACAAACTCGAAAAATAAAAAAATACACTTGCAAACCACAAAAGAAAATACAAGAAATAAAATCAAACAAACTAAGAAAATGTTTTAATACAAAAACACGTATGCATAAATAAGAACAAGAAATGAAAAAAAAAACTTTAATAAAATGAAACCAAAATTTCGATTTAAAACTAACAGCACAAGCCCCCCTAAGAACTTAAAACAAAGTCTGTAGTTAGTAAGCAGGCATGGAAAATTTAAATTTTTAAATATTTAATGCAGAAAATAGTACTTTTTTAGGTTTTAAAGTACTAAACTAACTTTTTGCATTCTAAACTATAGACTAGACCATAGATAAGAGACTATACTAGAGACTAGATTGGAGACTAGATTAGAGAATAGACTAGAGATTAGACTAGAGACTAGATTAGAAGCCAGACTAGAGGACTGGACTAGAGACTAGACTAGAGACTAGACTAGAGACTAGACTAGAGACTAGACTAGAGACTAGGCTAGATAATAGGACTAGACTAGATACTAGATTGGAGACTACACTACAGACTAGACTAGTGACAAACCTAGAAACTAGGTTAGAGACTAGCAAAGTAATTAGACTAGAGATTAGACTAGACAGACTATAGACTAGACTATAGACTAGACTATAGACTAGACTATAGACTAGACTATAGACTAGACTATAGACTAGACTATAGACTAGACTATAGACTAGACTATAGACTAGACTATAGACTAGACTATAGACTAGACTATAGACTAGACTATAGACTAGACTACTAGACTAGACTATAGACTAGACTATAGACTAGACTATAGACTAGACTATAGACTAGACTATAGACTAGACTATAGACTAGACTATAGACTAGACTATAGACTAGACTATAGACTAGACTATAGACTAGACTATAGACTAGACTATAGACTAGACTATAGACTAGACTATAGACTAGACTATAGACTAGACTATAGACTAGACTATAGACTAGACTATAGACTAGACTATAGACTAGACTATAGACTAGACTATAGACTAGACTATAGACTAGACTATAGACTAGACTATAGACTAGACTATAGACTAGACTATAGACTAGACTATAGACTAGACTATAGACTAGACTATAGACTAGACTATAGACTAGACTATAGACTAGACTATAGACTAGACTATAGACTAGACTATAGACTAGACTATAGACTAGACTATAGACTAGACTATAGACTAGACTATAGACTAGACTATAGACTAGACTATAGACTAGACTATAGACTAGACTATAGACTAGACTATAGACTAGACTAGACTAGACTAGACTAGACTAGACTATAGACTAGACTGTAGACTAGACTATAGACTAGACTGCAGATTAGTACAGACTACAAGATGAGCTACTGTGTCGACTTTTTTTTCAAAAGTTTAAAGTTAGTAAAAGTTCCAAAAAAGTCGTGGGTGTACCGCAATATTTTACGTTATCAAAAAGTTCTAAAGCACTGAATTTCCCATGCCTGGTTAGTAGTGTGAATTATATAAATACAGACACACAGACAAATTTATTTGTACATAAACAAAAATATGCACCAAACTATCAAATATAGGGGGACCTACAAATACTAAGACAAATGAGACACACAAACGTTTGGACAGACGACCATTGCTGAATCAAGAATTAAACAAATGAAGCATTAGCAATGTTTTGTTTTTTTCCTTTTTAAGACACTGTATGAATGAAGGGTGTGAAGTTAAATTCGTCGGCCAGATACGTCCCACACCACATATGTCAAATACGTTCCACATACTATAAAATTCGTTTTCAAATGAATTAAAATTTATTTTTTAATAAAACGAGCACCAAATAAAATGTTTTTTAAGAAATAAAGTAAAATTATATTAAAATATATTAAAAAAATTAATATATAAAATAAAAATTAGTTAAAATAATTTTATACTCGTCAAATATGGTAGTAAAATATAGAATTTTCAAATGCAAAAAACAGACACTTGGAGAAGACATGAATCGGGGTACCGGCAGAGTGGAAGTAGCCCAGGACTAGTTCTTTCCAAAAACATATAGTTTGTATGCAATTCCAGCTCTGGATAATTTTGAAAAATATTTTGAAAAATCATCAAATTTTGCCAAAAATAGTGGAATTTTCAAGTGGCTCCAAAGAGCATTTGGAGAAGACATGAATCGGGGTACCGAAAAACTGGAAGTAGCCCAGGACTAGTTCTTTCCAAAAATGTATAGTTTATATGCAATTCCAGCTCTGGATAATTTTGACGAATTTTTGAAAAATCATCAAATTTTGCCAAAAATAGTGGAATTTTCAAGTGGCTCCAAAGAGCACTTTGAGAAGACATGAATCGGGGTACCGAAAAACTGGAAGTAGCCCAGGACTAGTTCTTTCCAAAAACATATAGTTTGTATGCAATTCCAGCTCTGGATAATTTTGAAAAATATTTTGAAAAATCATCAAATTTTGCCAAAAATAGTGGAATTTTCAAGTGGCTCCAAAGAGCATTTGGAGAAGACATGAATCGGGGTACCGAAAAACTGGAAGTAGCCCAGGACTAGTTCTTTCCAAAAATGTATAGTTTATATGCAATTCCAGCTCTGGATAATTTTGACGAATTTTTTAAAAATCATCAAATTTTGCCAAAAATAGTGGAATTTTCAAGTGGCTCCAAAGAGCATTTGGAGAAGACATGAATCGGGGTACCGAAAAACTGGCAGTAGCCCAGGACTAGTTCTTTCCAAAAATGTATAGTTTATATGCAATTCCAGCTCTGGATAATTTTGACGAATTTTTTAAAAATCATCAAATTTTGCCAAAAATAGTGGAATTTTCAAGTGGCTCCAAAGAGCATTTGGAGAAGACATGAATCGGGGTACCGAAAAACTGGAAGTAGCCCAGGACTAGTTCTTTCCAAAAATGTATAGTTTATATGCAATTCCAGCTCTGGATAATTTTGACGAATTTTTGAAAAATCATCAAATTTTGCCAAAAATAGTGGAATTTTCAAGTGGCTCCAAAGAGCATTTGGAGAAGACATGAATCGGGGTACCGAAAAACTGGAAGTAGCCCAAGGCTAGTTCTTTCCAAAAATGTATAGTTTATATGCAATTCCAGATCTGGATAATTTTGACGAATTTTTGAAAAATCATCAAATTTTGCCAAAAATAGAGGAATTTTCAAGTGGATCAAAAGGGCATTTGGAGAAGACATGAATCGGGGTACCGAAAAACTGGAAGTAGCCCAGGACTAGTTCTTCCCAAAAATATATAGTTTATATGCAATTCCAGCTCTGGATAATTTTGACGATTTTTTGAAAAAACATAAAAAGCATATGTTACACAAAATCATAAAATACATTCATACATACGTACAAAAATTACCTTTCGATCCTCAACACTTGTGTTGTTATAAACGATCAATAAAAGAATCGACATTTTGCAAATTTTCGCAAATAATTGCTTCATTTTTTAACTTATTGTAGAGTTTTTTCAATTTTCACAACGAAAAATATTACCTGAGAATGGTTATCGTGGTAGTTCACTACGCGCGGTCAAGTAGAGTCGAAGGGAATCTATTTTTACATTATTAGTACCTGAGAATATAAAAAACACGAGAAAAAAATGGTGCTGTCATAAACAAATTACAGAAATCATATATAAAAAACGGCGATCCCAACAACAAATTAACAGCGCCCAAAACGATCAAACCTATTGGCAGCGAAGCAATAAAATATGCATAATTTTCATGGAAAACTTACAACAATATTCTGCTACCTCCATCACTCTCATTATTTATTCACAAAATGAAATTTTGAACTGCCGTCAAGATAATTCTTTAAAAAGAGTTCATTGAGTGTTATTAAATATTAACAAAAGTTTTTACACGTAAAAACTGTTAACGAAAATTCAAATCAAATATCAAATATTGAGCAACAGAAGTTGATTTTTGAAATGTTTTTCATAATAAGAATAATAGTATCGACCTGAAACTACCTACATTTTGCGCAAAATTGTATGCTTTTTCAAAAAATCGTCAAAATTATCCAGAGCTGGAATTGCATTGGAAAGAACTAGTCCTGGGCTACTTCCAGTTTTTCGGTACCCCGATTCATGTCTTCCCCAAATGCTCTTTGGAGCCACTTGAAAATTCCACTATTTTTGGCAAAATTTGATGATTTTTCAAAAATTCGTCAAAATTATCCAGAGCTGGAATTGCATATAAACTATATATTTTTGGAAAGAACTAGTCCTGGGCTACTTCCAGTTTTTCGGTACCCCGATTCATGTCTTCTCCAAATGCTCTTTGGAGCCACTTGAAAATTCCACTATTTTTGGCAAAATTTGATGATTTTTCAAAAATTCGTCAAAATTATCCAGAGCTGGAATTGCATATAAACTATACATTTTTGTAAAGAACTAGTCCTGGGCTACTTCCAGTTTTTCAGTACCCCGATTCATGTCTTCTCCAAATGCTCTTTGGAGCCACTTGAAAATTCCACTATTTTTGGCAAAATTTGACGATTTTTCAAAAATTCGTCAAAATTATCCAGAGCTGGAATTGCATATAAACTATACATTTTTGTAAAGAACTAGTCCTGGGCTGCTTCCAGTTTTTCGGTACCCCGATTCATGTCTTCTCCAAATGCTCTTTGGAGCCACTTGAAAATTCCACTATTTTTGGCAAAATTTTACGAATTTTCAAAAATTCGTCAAAATTATCCAGAGCTGGAATTGCATATAAACTATACATTTTTGTAAAGAACTAGTCCTGGGCTACTTCCAGTTTTTCGGTACCCCGATTCATGTCTTCTCCAAATGCTCTTTGGAGCCACTTGAAAATTCCACTATTTTTGGCAAAATTTGATGATTTTTCAAAAATTCGTCAAAATTATCCAGAGCTGGAATTGCATATAAACTATACATTTTTGGAAAGAACTAGTCCTGGGCTACTTCCAGTTTTTCGGTACCCCAATTCATGTCTTCTCCAAATGCTCTTTGGAGCCACTTGAAAATTCCACTATTTTTGGCAAAATTTGATGATTTTTCAAAAATTCGTCAAAATTATCCAGAGCTGGAATTGCATATAAACTATACATTTTTGGAAAGAACTAGTCCTGGGCTACTTCCAGTTTTTCGGTACCCCGATTCATGTCTTCTCCAAATGCTCTTTGGAGCCACTTGAAAATTCCACCATTTTTGGCAAAATTTGATGATTTTTCAAAAATTCGTCAAAATTATCCAGAGCTGGAATTGCATATAAACTATACATTTTTGGAAAGAACTAGTCCTGGGCTACTTCCAGTTTTTCGGTACCCCGATTCATGTCTTCTCCAAATGCTCTTTGGAGCCACTTGAAAATTCCACTATTTTTGGCAAAATTTGATGATTTTTCAAAATATTTTTCAAAATTATCCAGAGCTGGAATTGCATACAAACTATATGTTTTTGGAAAGAACTAGTCCTGGGCTACTTCCACTCTGCCGGTACCCCGATTCATGTCTTCTCCAAGTGTCTGTTTTTTGCATTTGAAAATTCTATATTTTACTACCATATTTGACGAGTATAAAATTATTTTAACTAATTTTTATTTTATATATTAATTTTTTGAATATATTTTAATATAATTTTACTTTATTTCTTAAAAAACATTTTATTTGGTGCTCGTTTTATTAAAAAATAAATTTTAATTCATTTGAAAACGAATTTTATAGTATGTGGAACGTATTTGACATATGTGGTGTGGGACGTATCTGGCCGACGAATTTAACTTCACACCCTTGTATGAATGACAGACAGTCAACCAAAGACGACGATTGTATTCAATCATGTCTCCTTCAGAAGATATAAAAAAAGCCGTAAAAAAACAAAAAAAAAATTGTCTAAAATCTAACAGAAAAGTAAGAAAGATTTAAAAATGAATGAATGAACTTAAGATACTTTTTTGAAAATTACAAAATTTTGCCAAAATCTAAGGTACTATTAAATTTGGATTTATAATTATGTATCTTATTCCATCCCTTTACAAACTTGAAGGTTTCTCCAAAAAAAATCTCTATGCCAAACTGGTTTGAGAGATAATAACAAAATCAACATTAAGCTAAGCTTAAAAAACAACATACTAAAAGAGAAATATTTTTAACATTCGTTTTACGCTTTATTTTTTTGGGGGGTTTTGAGAAGAAAAAATCCATAACAATCGACAATATTTTGATGATTTCATTTGAAACCAAATTTGTGTTAAGTTATCTTTTATTTTTGTAAATCAAAGAAACTACTTTTTATTTTATTAAAAGTATGTTAATAGTTTATAAAAAACATATTTACAATAGTTTAGAATTAGGTCGAGAGATCGAGGTTTGATTGGTAAAACAAAAGGTGTGAATTTATTGTGTTATACCTAACAATATTGTATAATTTGAATAGAGATATTTGATCTTATTTGATCTAATAAAGCCTAAAAAAATACAATTTAAAATTATAGACCTTTTGATAAGATGTTTATACTCAAATGAAGTCTGCACTTTTGCAAATTTCACTATTTGTATTCGATCAAAGAATATCACTTAAAATATTTCTTTACTCAAGCAAATCATAAAGTTATTTTTAAAACTCGCCATTCCTAAAAGTACATTTATATATCAATTTCTCAAATACATTATAATTGCCACTGACACTATTCTTAAGAAATATATACATATGTATGAATTTTGTTTTATTCTGGTCTGCTACATTCAGTACTATTCCAATTTTTCTTATATTTTTACCTTTAGTCATTTAAAGTTTCTATTTAAAAAAAAATTAATGTTGTTTTTTGTTTTGCAAAAAACCGTTTCATTTCGTTTTGTATACATTTTTTTTTTCCAACGACTAAAGTTCAAAATTCTCATTTTTATATATGCACATATTGAAATACATATGTATGTTTGCTTGTATACAAAATGTATAAACATACTAACTTAAGAATGTACGTGCATAGATACATACATATTTACATTACTTATTCATTTGCTACAATTTTGTTGTTTCTTACAAAATTACCATGGCTGCATTATATAAAAAAATATTACAACTCTAAAAACTACTACTGCAATTTTTGTTTGCACCCCATGCTATTCATTTTCATGCGTATGTATACAATCATTCCCCAGTAAGTTCTGGATGTTTATCCTCAAATTAGGGATAACATTTAGGGGTCTCCACTGTTAACATAATCAGCTGTGTGTGGGGCAAACGAATTTTGCCATTTTTCTGAACTCAACTAGAACTGAACTAGGACTGAACTAGAACTGAACTAGAACTGAACTAGAACTGAACTAGAACTGAAGTAGAACTGAACTAGAACTGAACTAGAACTGAACTACAACTGAACTAGAACTGAACTAGAACTGAACTAGAACTGAACTAGAACTGAACTAGAACTGAACTAGAACTGAACTAGAACTGAACTAGAACTGAACTAGAACTGAACTAGAACTGAACTAGAACTGAACTAGAACTGAACTAGAACTGAACTAGAACTGAACTAGAACTGAACTAGAACTGAACTAGAACTGAACTAGAACTGAACTAGAACTGAACTAGAACTGAACTAGAACTGAACTAGAACTGAACTAGAACTGAACTAGAACTGAACTAGAACTGAACTAGAACTGAACTAGAACTGAACTAGAACTGAACTAGAACTGAACTAGAACTGAACTAGAACTGAACTAGAACTGAACTAGAACTGAACTAGAACTGAACTAGAACTGAACTAGAACTGAACTAGAACTGAACTAGAACTGAACTAGAACTGAACTAGAACTGAACTAGAACTGAACTAGAGAACTGAACTAGAACTGAACTAGAACTGAACTAGAACTGAACTAGAACTGAACTAGAACTGAACTAGAACTGAACTAGAACTGAACTAGAACTGAACTAGAACTGAACTAGAACTGAACTAGAACTGAACTAGAACTGAACTAGAACTGAACTAGAACTGAACTAGAACTGAACTAGAACTGAACTAGAAGTGAACTAGAACTGAACTAGAACTGAACTAGAACTGAACTAGAACTGAACTAGAACTGAACTAGAACTGAACTAGAACTGAACTAGAACTGAACTAGAACTGAACTAGAACTGAACTAGAACTGAACTAGAACTGAACTAGAACTGAACTAGAACTGAACTAGAACTGAACTAGAACTGAACTAGAACTGAACTAGAACTGAACTAGAACTGAACTAGAACTGAACTAGAACTGAACTAGAACTGAACTAGAACTGAACTAGAACTGAACTAGAACTGAACTAGAACTGAACTAGACTGAACTAGAACTGAACTAGAACTGAACTAGAACTGAACTAGAACTGAACTAGAACTGAACTAGAACTGAACTAGAACTGAACTAGAACTGAACTAGAACTGTACTAGAACTGAACTAGAACTGAACTAGAACTGAACTAGAACTGAACTAGAACTGAACTAGAACTGAACTAGAACTGAACTAGAACTGAACTAGAACTGAACTAGAACTGAACTAGAACTGAACTAGAACTGAACTAGAACTGAACTAGAACTGAACTAGAACTGAACTAGAACTGATCTAATACTATCTAGAACTGAACTAGAACTGGAGCTAAAATGGATACTTTGACCACTACAAAAACCACTGGTTTACATAAAAATTTTTGTTTTTGATTTCGTTTTTCTCCAGACCATTAAGTGTTGCCAAATATATAAAATTTTTTTAATGTTTAGGAATTTTTTATCTATTTTAGAACATAGTTTTTCGTCCAGCCCATACTACGAAATTGACTTAATTGTTACTTTGGGATGTGTAGTAAACGCATCTCTCGATTCGGCAAAGAAAAATCCCAGCGACCTGTGCTATCTTGTTGGCATCACTGCCACTGCTTTCTTTAGTTTTATTTTAAAAATAAATAAAAAGTTTCGTATATTACTCCTTGTTGCTGCAATCGCGTGGTTTCTGCAATATATTTTTTTTTTTGTTTATTTTTCATATATTTATATCTATTTCATTGTGTTAATAAGGAAAAAAACTTGAATAAATATTTGTACAATTATTTTAATTTTTATTTCTTCTTTTTTTTCTTTCATTGTCTGGTTGGTGTATTTCGTATTTGGTTAAATTTATTAACTACAAACCATAGCAAATATTCAATAAATTAATCTTCAAAATCTATGGAAGACCCATCAATCACAAAGAGGTAAGTTTCATTATAATTTGTTTATGTTCTTGATTAAAAAAAAAACTAAACTAAGGCGGGAAATTCATTGGTTTCTCAAAATCCGTTAAATGATTTAACCGATAATTTTAACAAAAAAAATTTATAAGATGACATAAATTCAAACTATAAACCAATTAAACTTATAATTAAATTAATAAATATTTTAATTGAATAAATAATCTAAGAAGTGCTAGTGATTTAATAGGTGTTTAGAATGTAATTTGTTCCAGGAGAAATTAAATTAATTAGAACTGAATTAGAACTAAAGTAGAACTAAACTAGAACTGAACCAGAACTGAACTGGAACTGAATTAGAACTGAACTAGAACTGAACTAGAATTGAACTAGAACTGAACTAGAACTAAACTAAAACTGAACTAAAACTGAACTAGAGCTGAACTAGAACTGAACTAGATCTGATCTAGAACTGAACTAGAACTGAACTAGAACTGAACTAGAACTGAACTAGAACTGAACTAGAACTGAACTAGAACTGAACTAGAACTGAACTAGAACTGAACTAGAACTGAACTAGAACTGAACTAGAACTGAACTAGAACTGAACTAGAACTGAACTAGAACTGAACTAGAACTGAACTAGAACTGAACTAGAACTGAACTAGAACTGAACTAGAACTGAACTAGAACTGAACTAGAACTGAACTAGAACTGAACTAGAACTGAACTAGAACTGAACTAGAACTGAACTAGAACTGAACTAGAACTAGAACTGAACTAGAACTGAACTAGAACTGAACTAGAACTGAACTAGAACTGAACTAGAACTGAACTAGAACTGAACTAGAACTGAACTAGAACTGAACTAGAACTGAACTAGAACTGAACTAGAACTGAACTAGAACTGAACTAGAACTGAACTAGAACTGAACTAGAACTGAACTAGAACTGAACTAGAACTGAACTAGAACTGAACTAGAACTGAACTAGAACTGAACTAGAACTGAACTAGAACTGAACTAGAACTGAACTAGAACTGAACTAGAACTGAACTAGAACTGAACTAGAACTGAACTAGAACTGAACTAGAACTGAACTAGAACTGAACTAGAACTGAGCTAGAAGTGAACTAGAACTGAGCTAGAAGTGAACTTGAACTGAACATGAACTGAACTAGAACAGAACTTTAGTTTTGCAAACTTTACAACACGATATCTCGAAAACCTGATGTAACAGATCAATTCTCTGTGCGGATTTAGCATATATTATTAGATATATTTACAAAACCAATGATCAATTTAATTAATTTCTCCTTTTTTTGACAGTGTCACTGACAGTTGTATACAAGAAAACTCTTAAAAGTTTCTTTTGTCTGCTCTGTTGTTTATTTTGATAACATTCAATTACATTTCATTAACTTTTCCTTTTTTCTAAACATAGTTTTTATTGTATTTCCAAATGCAATGACAACCCTATTTTTTAATTCTAAAAATATTGGCACTTTATTTATCCCCTTTTTTTCTTCACTTTCGCCGTAGAATTTTATGCGGGTTGAATTTCATTTGTCTTAAAACTATTTCTACACTTTAATCTTACAGTTTTTGGGGGTGTTTTTCTGGATTTTAGATTTCTTTGGTTGCGTTTTTCAACCAGAAAAAACAAAACTTATAAAATATTGTTGTTTGTGGCATTTGTAAAGAAATAGTGGTGCATTTTTTTTGGTTTATTGTCTTCGATGACATCATGCCAAATAATAGAAATTACTACTAAATATACAATGAAAATGAAAAAATATTAAAGTCATACTAAACGAACAAACAAATAAAAACAATTTTAATATAGAAAAATTATTTAATGGAATTCTATATTACAAACTATTAAAACGTTGTGTAGTAAAGCATTTTTTTTTCAATTTTAAATTATATAATTACAGTTGAAATGCAGGTTTAATATTTCAAATAATAGAGGGAATATTTTATAATTTTAAAAACTTTATAATTTTTCCATGTATTAAATATAATTAAGCCTTATAAATGTAAAATATGGCAACCTTTTATGATATAAACAGAAACATAGCAAATAAGTTAAGTTATATGGCAACTAAGTATTATAACAACAGCATGTAAACATAAACATGTCAAAATTGTTTTCAATATTTTAAATAATTTTTAAAATGACATTCCCTTTTATTACAATATAAAAATATTTCCTACTGTGTTAGTAATTAAGTTTAGTTTTTGTTGTAGTTTATTTTTCTCATTTTAGACAAAATGAATTTAACCTTGACCCCTTAATTTTTCTTTCCACAATAATCGTACAATTGAATCATTATTATTACACAGAGTCTGGTTTTAAAAATACTAGATATTAAACAAAAAAAATAGCGTATCTTTTTATAAATAGAGTTTTACATCACTTTTTTTTTTAAAATACTCGTATGGTATTTTATTTATTTTTTTGTTATTTTAATTTTGTTTCTTTTGTTGTTCGAAAATAAGTTAAAATAAATTGAAAAAATTGACACACCTAATGTGACGTTATAAAAAAAATGTTTTCTATTGTCGTGTAATGTAATGAAATTAATTGTTTTAAATAGTGATAAATATAAAATCAATCATCATATTAATAATATTTTAAAATCTAATGAGAAAGTCGCTATTGTAATATTTCCCTGAACTTTTCATTCACAATAGTTGATTATTTTTGAAACAGCTGTTGTTTGTTTACAAAATTTTATAAAAGAAGTTAGTCATGAGGATTTCTATGTAAATTATCGTGATAAAGAATGCTCTTTAAATTAATCTTCTTTAGATAAAAGTTTGAAATCACTTACTGGCTCGGGAAAGCAACTTGCTAAAGTGATATTCCTCCTGTTTATTGTTTCCTAAAGTCTATTATCCTGGACGATCTTTAAGAACGCCCCACATAGCGCCATGACAACCGGCTTCCAGTTTCCTGACGAAGTGGTGCCATCGCTGTTATTGCGGTCGATTATCGGGCGATCATGATCTCATGAATGATAGATAGTACGATCTCGTTGGGGGCCTTGGAGGCATGTTTTTGAAACGTTTTGTTCCCGGAAGAGTGCCTTCTTCTGTCCTATTAGTAGCTACATCGGATGGTAACCGTTTAGGTATACCATCCTCCGTAGGAGGAGAGGCACCTTTGTGTTCCTCAATGAGAGTTTTTGCCCATTGGAGAGAGCTTCGCTCTTGCTCCGAGAGCTTATTGACTTGCTTGGCACCATGATCATGATCTCATGAATGATATAATCTTTTGCCACTTCTGACCTTTGCTTTATTCGGATGATACCCGGATGGTACCCGGGATGGTACCCATTAGGATTACCACCTTGAAGGATGGTACCCGGGATGGTACCCATTAGGATTACCACCTTGCACCTTTGTGTTCCTCAATGAGAGTTTTTGCCTATTGGAGAGAGCTTTTCTCTTGCTCCGTGAGCTCATCGACTGGCTTGGCACCAAGTCGATTCATAAGCGGAACGCCTGGCGGTGAAGGTCCTTTTGGACGGATTTTTGTGTCTTAGTGGTATAGAACTTGAGGCCGAGGGTGATGCTTCGTGGAGTACGAAACTTTTTTCGAATGCTCCTCTTGTTCGAAACTGAGGAAACCTGTTAGGTGGTAGACTGAATCTGGAAAACCTTGCCGGCACCTGTAGCAGGGGTTTCTACAGAATTTGATCCTGTAAAGACCTTGGGAGCCTTTAGGTACCTGGTTTCGAAAAACCACGTTGTACAAAGCTCGGTTTTCGATCGCCTACCTGATAGATCGGTTTAGTATTTAGCGCACTAGTAGCTGACTAGCGGAGCCTGACGCTTTCACCCTACTAGTCGAGGTTTCAGAAGCTTTCAACGTACTGCAGCCTGGACAATTTGAGTATTGATAAGTTGCATTTTATGAAGCCTACTGCCAGACAAACATGGGAACAGACCCAGACTATCAGCCACTCAATATGAGAACAGATGCCGATGGATTTGGGTAATTCAGACCGACGGCCATCATGCGAAAACAAAGGCCGCAAATGGCCAATGGACTTTACGTTAGTTAGCCGCTCCAACTAGGAGAAACAGACGCTAACTAACAGGATGGGGGTAAGTTCTTAGTTCGTGCCCAGTTTAGACCTCTCTAACACCGGTGTCCCTACCGGTACAGGTCTATACCGTCGGCTCAGTTCCAAAACTCTACGCACTTAAACCCAAGATGACTTCCCATTCGCAAGGGAATTGACTACTTTTTCTGATTACTTGTAAGCGATTGTGTTAAGAACTTACTTGTTAGTTTTTCATTTTCAGGTGTTCCCCTAAGTTTCCTAATGTAAACAAAATTTTTATTAACTTCTATATGTTTATTTTTCCTATATTTTACCCAGATGTTAAACTAAATTAATTAAAAAGGTAGATATTTGTTTATTTATAAAAGAAAAAAACTATTTTATGTTATAAAAAAATGTATTCTAACTCTCTCGTTTACTCTCTTGCGATCACTCCCCCACCCCACCATATAAATTTGTTTATAACTCTCTGATAAAACCAAACAAATAAAAAACATCATAAATGAAAATTCTTTCTTTATTTTTAAGGTTGGAGCTAAAAGTATAAGAAAAATATTTTCAATACAATTTGTAAAAAAGCCAGCCAACAGAAATATTGAAAAAAACTGAATTGTTTACTATAAAAAAGAAACTCATACATAAATGTTTTGTAAATGTTGTATTTTATTTTTTTTTCTTTAAAATGTTATCATATTGGTGGAGTCTGATTTATTCCAAGAAATCTAAAGGGTTTTCGAACTCAGCCCTATAAATGAGTGCAGTACGGCTAGCCAGCACCAGCACCAGCACCAACAACACCATCACCACCACCACTAACTTAACACTGTTTTGTTTGTGTTTGTAAATTGTGTAAGGCAGGAAAAAAACAAATTGATTTGTTTACATGAAATCATAACAAATAAAGAAATACAAAGAGCCAAAGTGAATAGATAAAAAATGAATATAGAGTAAAAAAAAAAAAAAAAAACAAATAAAAACAACCGATCGTAGACGGCACTCACAGACACAGTTGAAGTAAAGGGGCCACACTGTTTACAGTGATTGTATTTTATTAATCTTTTTATAATTAATTTAAAATCGAGCAGGTCTAATTTTTGCACCTCAAATACTTATGATTAAGCCGAGAACATCCTTAAATTAAATCCCGAGATCTCTACAATTAACATTTCCACTCTGTCTGCATTATTCGTATTGAAAGACATGTTGGCATTAGAGATAATAAATAGAAAGTTCGGAAACACAGGACTATATTCCTTATTACAGTTATTACATCTCTCAGAAACCACTGATTACCTATTCACGATTGTACGAATAAAATAAAATTTCTAATGACTTCGCAGTATAGATACGTTAGATTTAAATGTATAGCCCTAATTTCATTTTGAGAGCATTCTTAGTTCAGACAATAAATGGAACATCCTCTTTGAAGAAAGTAATGCTTGTGATCCAATCGAAAGGACCCAAGAGTTGGTTGTTATATCCTTCGTTTCAGGAAGGAAATATGCGGGAAAAATATCCGAATCTAAACTGACTACTATCAATTCTCTATCAGGAGTAGACACGACATCAACACTAAATCGGAATTTCTATTAGATGCCAGATCAGGCTGAGATACCTGTTAATTACGACTTACTTAAATTACGCTTATCATTAAATTACTTAAACAGCCAGGCGATATGAACTCGATTTCAGACTATATTTCAAACTGACTTGACAACGATGACAGTAAGTCATTGAACTCGATGGATTTATCTGACTCTAGGGCCCCCCCCCCC
>NW_023997863.1:0-16303 GCF_015586225.1 Lucilia sericata
CCTACCTACCTACCTACAAAAGCCAACAACATTGGCAACATGAAACGTGGTCTGCAACTATAAACATAACAACAAACAACGTAAATATGGAAAACAAAATGCATTTTGTAGAAAAAAAAGAAAAATAAACTAAAAAATAAATTAGAGCTGCAAACGCTACATTGTGCATTTAAAATTAGAAAAATCCTGTAAAACATTGAGTCGAAACTGCAGTTGTAAATTATGATCAGAAGTAAACATAATGTTGAATGTTTGTGTACCTTTAATGTTTGTTTTTTGGGCCAAGAACCAAAATCTAAGATAAAAATACCAAATACAAAAATATTTGTCAGTTTAAAGCCCTGTGGTGTTTGCGTTGATGGTTTATTTGGTAGCCAAGGTTTTTTCTACTTATATATGTATATTTGCTTATGTATGTGTAGGTATAACAACATTGCTAATAAAACATAATGCAACATGATGATAATGATGATATTGCATTTGAAGTTGATGGCAGTCATTCGAAACCATAAAATGGAAAAAAGAAACACCAAAAATATTATTAGTATAAGGTGCTTAGTGGTGGTTGCTTGTGGTGTTGGTAAACTGTACATTTTATCTCTTGTATGCTCGGTCTGTCTATATGACAGGAAATATTTTTGTGACAACTAAATTTTATGCTTTAGTCGTTTTCTCCATACAAAATGTCTACCAAATATTTTGTGTTTATACACGTATGCATGTGTATTCGTCTAGTTGAATATTTCATAATTTTCTATGTTTTTGTATGAGAGTGCGGTTTTAAGTGCGGATGTTATATATCTGCTGTTGTTGTTGATGTCTTTGCCCTATTTACAACAATACATGCACAACAAAAGCATTAGTGGTGGTCGCATCAACTAAAATGTCATCAACAATACTATAAACAACTTGAACAATTTCACAGCATTCGTTCGAGCAATGTGAAGTAAGTAGCAAATTGCAATAGCAACAGCAGAAGTAGAAACAGCTCTTCTAACAGCAATTGCAGACAACTACTTAAATTTAGCACACACTTATCAACTTCAGTGTGCACGTTGTGCGCTAGTAATGAAAGAATGTAAATGACAAAAATGCGATGAAAAATATCATCGAAAGATGTAAATGACATTTGTTGTGAAAAGAAAATATTAAACTAAAGTAATTATTTTAAATAGTGTATAAGAGAAAATTATTTTTATAATTTTTAAAATGTTTTATTATCATCAATCAGTTGAAAGTTTTATAAATAAACTTATCTGATTGAAAAACATTTTTATCAGGAAAACCTTAATAATATTAATGTCATGTTTTAATCATTTAATTTATTTAAACGTTTTTGCCATTTTGGCCAACTTTATAACTATTTTCTAAGACTATGTCTGTAATTTATATTTCTTTTATTTGATATTTTACTCATTTAAATAAATCCAAATTATAATTGGTTTTAGTTTTTTATTCCTTTGTTTTTATTATATGACATCATATAATTATAACAAACTAACTTACAACGAATTCTTAAAATAATTAAATTGAGCTAAGCATTTAATACCGAACGATTTAAAATGTTTACTTTCCTCCTCTTTCTATAACAGCCTCAAACACACAACAACCCAGTATACCAACAGACAATTAACCTGAATGAATCTCTTGACATATTGATGTATAAAAAGATTAATTTCCCAACTATACTAAATATTAATAAAAAATTATTTTAATTTAATTTCGGAATAATAAGGAATTCACAAAAATTTAATTAAATAAGGAGTTTTTCTATCTTAAATGTTTATTGGTTTAAAAAACTTCGTAAACACACATATATATTTGTACATATGTATGTATATGTTCATACATTTGCAGTACACATTTACCACATAAAATTCATTCACCACACACACATACACTCACGCAGCTAACCTTCTTTAAAACCCTACTTCATAAACGATTTCTTCATAAACCTATATAGAATAACTAGATTTTATATTTTCCAAGATTTCATTGAGATTATGTTTACAAGAATTTCAAGTTTGGTTGGTTTAGGATGTGAGGAAATTTATGTCAAGAGGTAAAATTTTGCATGTTCTTAAGTTTGCAATAACATCCAGTATGAGTATAAATTTATTTTTATTAATTTAATTCCTATTGTTATTTGCCATACTTACATACATGCAACATTATTCTATACAAATATCATATTGAATGAAATTATAATCTTTGCAACTTTACTCTTAAAATCATAAATCCTAATATTGTATTAAATATTGTACTAATACATGTACATATTAAAATTATACTTTAACAATTATGACAAATTAATTAACATGTAATTATTACAGTATTTCCATTAAATTTCAATGTAGCTTTGTTTTATTTGCTATAATAGGCATTCTAATGATTTCCTACAGCTTGACCAAGTCAATTTAATTATAAGGCAATTAAAATTTCTTACAATGTATTAAATATTATACACAAGCATTAGTATTTTTTAATACAAGTAAAATTGTAAGATTATAAACTGCTCTACAGTCATTACTTACTAGTCAAACTAATGAAAAATATATGAAAATCTGAAAATGACTATAAACACTTTTAGGTATTGTAGATATGAATTTGAATAATTATAACCTTGTGCTAAAATTTTTAATTTACTTGCTGATATAAATGATTTCTAGCCGCTTCCAAATTCACAACTCTCTTCTTTTCTCCATGTTTTAATTTGAATTTATTTTTATTATTGTGTCCATCTAAATCAGGTCAATTTGAAAACATATATTTTGTAAACATTACAAAACAAACAGCAGCAATAAAATCTAAACAAAAAATAATACGCTGGCTCTTAAACAAACACAAATAAATGCATATATGTACATACATTCATATATACCAACATACATTTATATACATATATATAAACATGAACATAACAGATAAATACATATCATTTACGCATTTTGTGGTTTGATAATAGTTGTGAAATCCTATTTTTATTTTTCTATTCATAGAGTTTTTTTTACTCTTTTGTGGTCATGTGCATAAATGAATATTTACAACGAATACTGTTACTATAAATGAATACAAAACAACCGCAAAATAATATCAACTGAAGAAAAACAACGAAAAAATTGCAAACAACAACACCAATCGCAATACCAGATACTAGTGCTTTCAGTAGTCATTGTTCGAGCAATTGCAATCGAAATGGCAGTTATAAATGCAGCAGCAGAATCATATAAATGTTAAAAAAGAACAAAAATCTAAAAAAAATAACTGAACAAATATGTACATTAGGGGGTTCCAAAAAGCATTTTATTGAATCTAAAATTAAGATTTGCAAAGATTTACCTTAAACCAAATTTTGTAATTTTTCTGAAAAATTTTGACATTTGTTTACTTGTCCTTCTACATACTTAAATTTAAAGTTGAGATATTTTTATAATTTTTACAAAAGGTGGAAAAATTACCTTTTTCATAAATTTCTTTAATATAGAAACTAGGAGGGTTAAAAGAAATTTATAAAAAGAAAATAAAACTCCTTCCTTAGTCAACAGTAGAGTTATTAGTTTCGGCTGGTGACACATCAGAAGTTAAGTTAAAGTATTTTCTTCTCCACAAATATTAAGCAAAGATTACTAGTTAATGCATATTTTATCTGTATTTTTGTGCAGAATATTTTTATTGACAACCCTTGTACATGACAATATTTAAATTGCATTATTTTTAAAGAAATCCAAAAAATTCCTATTACTTAACCAATTTTACAATTTTTAGTATATTTCTGGCACGGATTTTCGTTATTCGATTGGGATAAAATTTAATACCAGTTAGTTTTAGACACTAATGAACAAAAAAAGACCCACAGAAGGAAAATATATATATTTTTGGACACCGCTACTGTACATGGTTTATTTTAGTGCAACACACACACACATACATATATTAAATTTTTGCTTATTTATAATGACAAAGAAATGTTGAAATGTACTTTTGTAGAATAATAACGAAATAAAACTAAAAACAACCTAGGATGCTACATTCGGCTATAACGCAACTTCACTCTGGTAAATATTAATACACACTTTCAACAGATTTGACTATAACTGAATAACAAAATGATTATAGTTCAAATCGAAGAAGAATTTGTACATCCAACTAAAAAAGCTTTAATCTGATTTTACCAAGGATTTCGATATTTGAAAACTTTAAAAATTGTTCTCTGCAATCTTGAGAACTTATATATGTATGTATACTCATATCACTAAGATGAAGGGTGTAATAAAAACAACAACAGCAGGTTTTTTTAATAACAATACTAAGTGAACAATTCATATGACCATTGTCCATGACCACTTATTGGACGGATATGGCATCGTATATAGAGCATATTATACATATATTAACTTCAAAAAGAAAACTTTTTGGAAAATTTAAATTTGTATAAAATAAATAAAAATATGTATCATTTACCAAATAAATAATTTAGAATTTGTTATTATTGAAGGGCTTTTTATAGTAACTTCATAAGTAGCAAAATTAAAATATTGAAAAAATATTTCCTAGATATTACGAAATATAAAAAGTAGATTCTATTATATTTTAATAATTAAATTATTTTAGCCGAATTTAGTGCTGTCACTTGGTTTTAATACTATTTTACAACCTGTCGTAGTTAAATTCTAAATATAAACCAAAAGCCTTATTTTCTTTTAAACTCTTAATGATTGGTACTTTTGATTGAAATTTAAATTTAACTATAATTTTATGACACAGAAAAAAAGGTTTTAGTCTTTTATGTTTCCTTTTTTTCTTACACTTATCACCCCAGTCAAACTTCATAATACTTGTCATCATTATTAGCCAAATCCTTCTTAGTCATTGCGCATCAAATCACATCAATAAATTATTTCAATGACATTTGTATTGACAGGCATTTCATTTTCATACACATACAAACAAATAAATTCCCAAACACAAACACACTTCTTAGATTTCGAATAATTTTAGAAAATAATTCTAATACTCGTTCTATTTTTTATTTCTCGCTTTTTCTCCTTTCTCCCCTAGTTTTACTTTATGAATTTCTAGTGAATAATCAAAGTCGCTTTCTTTTTTGTTCCCGTCTTTTGTTTGATAATAAATATTTCGCTAATATTGGAAAATTCTTAAGATTCTAGCAAGAGGATTTTTGAAAACACTGTAGAGTTTTATTTATTTATTTGAGTGTGATGCAGAGGTTGTCATGGTGAAATTCCTTTACGGGGTGGTATGAAATATAGGAGAGTAAATAAAATGGCATTATAAGATAATGAAATTTGTGTTTTTGTATTGAATAATGTTGTTGTTGTTGCTATTCGTGCCTTTGAAATGCTATTGATGTAGTACTCTTTTGTGACAAGTTTGTATATAAGGATCTATATACATATAAATATTAGAATGTGTCATAGTAATAGTAACAATAAATGTCTGTGTACTGTGGAAATTAAAAAGGATATTTTGAAATTAAATCTATTAGAAATGTTAGAAAATGTCATAAAATTAAAATAATTCTACAAGATTTCCCTACTTTAATTCAAAATCTACAATCCAATTTTAAGATTAACATCAAAATTTAAAAAAAAAATACACACACTGTTTTTTTATTATTTCTCTGTCATATTAACGATAAATAATCAATTGAATTAAACATGATATTGTTTTAAAATAATGACATATAATATTTAATTAAAACATACTTGGTATATATAGAACAATTATATCCTCATACCCAAACTTCATAAAGTTGTAAGCCAAAATTAGCTTAAATTGTTTAGGAACACAAATACATACGTACTTCCATATAATTACACATAGTTAATATAAAGCAGTCTCGTACGCCTAAGGTAAGGTTTGGATTTTGTGTGGTTGTAGAAATGTTCTGTAGCAAGTAGATAGTAGTAAATAGCACTCATTCCACACACCAGTTTGGTGTCGTATAATTGGATTAAGATTATCATTATGTGTTGTGTTATAAAGTGCTAACTAGTTAAAAACTAATTATAATTGAAAAGGGATTTTTAACACCCAAAAGACTTTAAGACAATTCTTATTAATTCCAAAAGAATTAATAAGAAACGTGGACGTATGCGTAATATTTAATTGATGATTAAAAAATATCAATTATATGTTACTATGGACACGCAGTAACAAGGGATTATTTACATAGTTATTCATATTGCTAATAGGCATTATTAAATTAATTCATTTAATATACAAATAATTGTATTCGAGTCTTTTTAACTCCTTCTAAAATTTTATATAAGTATACACGTAAGTAACACTCATACGATGTGTAACCAACAATACGCAAAATAAATAAAAGGGGAAAAATGCAACAGTATGCAGATTCACACATATACCAATAAAAACTCATAAACAAACGCCATTATGCTACTAATAATGATAACTATAATTATAATTAACAATTTGTTACCCCAACTACAGAAAAACATACACAGCTCAACACAAATAGAACTTACATGGATGAAAGCAAGCAAAAT
The DNA here is from genome assembly GCF_015586225.1 of Lucilia sericata. Classification (NCBI taxonomy): domain Eukaryota; kingdom Metazoa; phylum Arthropoda; class Insecta; order Diptera; family Calliphoridae; genus Lucilia; species Lucilia sericata. Next base: position 6,531 of record NW_023997863.1, read on the forward strand.
ATTTCCTCTACAGAGTGTTTTGTGTGATTACTAAAATACGTGTATCTGTGCATGTTTAATGTGAATGAATGAGTATAATAACATAACACAAAATTAATGAAAAATTTATTATGAAAAAGTCACAATGCTCCCTCCCCTCTACTCTTTCCCTCTCCCATTCAGCCGGAAATTGTGCATATATATGGTGATTGTGCAATACTCTTTATTTCGACTATTTGCCAACAAAACAGCAAAATGAAATTTTGTAGAAACATTTCAGAGAGAAAAAAAAACAAGCAAAAAAACAATACGGGAGAAAAATAAAATTATAATGAAAAAGCTTTTTATATAAGCACAAGTGAATTAATATATGAGCAAATAATGAATGCAACTAGAATGTTTGCAACAAAATATGGAAAAAACTATTTCGGGTTTTATAGTTTTTCATCATATTTTTTTTCTCTTATTTTTTCAATCTTTTTATGTTGATGCTGAATGAATGAAATTTGTTGCAAACTGTATGTACGTTGGTGTGTATGTGACATACTTACATATGTTGTTGAATGTTCGTTCCTTCGTTGTTGGTTGTTGCAAACACACAAGTAATTTATGATGTTGTAAATTGTAAAATGTTGACATCACACACATTTTCATATACATACATATGTGGACCTGACATACACACAAACAATCAAACAAATAAACCAACAAATAAGTGCATGTAAGCAAACAAACAACAGTGAAGTGCAGTGTGTAGTAGTTGACTGACTAGATGTCATTTCCAGAGTGTGGAGTTCAGTTCAACGGTTCATTCTTAAAGCTCATAAAAATTGCCTTGTGAAAACAGTGTTTGAAAAAGGATTGTTTGTACAATTTAAATCTTGTTATTATTCTTGTAAAGGCCAGTGTAGATATTTTTATTTAACATAAAAGTTACATTTTATATTTCGTACCTTTTCATTACTACATCATCTTTATAAAACATCATTCGAGATAATAATATTTGCAATAAGTTTATTTAACTATTATTTTTTTCTTCTTTCTTAATAAATAGCTTCACTATTTGTGAAATGAGTATTTTTTTTTTTTTTTTTTTGGTAAATTAACAAATGAAATGATTTCCACAGAAACCACTGTTCCATATACTGTTTCATATAAAGCGATGGCGGTTTTCGTATATTTGAAGCAAATATTATTCTTCTTTATGCAATTTTTTCAGCAGTAGTAATTTGTACATGAATAATTTTTATTTGTTGCTTAAACACACTTTTTATATTTTCATATAGAAACAACATAAGTACACATAGAATAAAAACATGATTGAAACATTACAGATTAAACACAGAAATTTAATAAATCTCTCCTTCTGACCATATTTTGGAAAGGTAGATTGTTTTTCCGGTTTAATATCATGGCAAAATTGTACCCATTTCAGATGGAAAAAAATTATACATCAGAATTTGACCAAACATAAGCTAAATGTTTATATCATGATGATACTGTCAAACTTTTTGTACTCATTATACCATTCTACAAAAAAATGAAAAAAATCGTTAAAAACATCCGGTATGTGTTTAACTTCTGAAACTATAATTAAATGGAGAAATGAAAAACTAAAAACGCAGTTTTTCTCCATTAAATTCATAGCTTCATAAGTATATAATCCGGCTCGTGTCTAATTTTGAGTGTAAGACGGTGTATTGTTTATTTTGACAGTTTACCTTCACGTTCCATTGGACATTTAAAGAAAGAATGTTATCAAATGAAATTAACTAACGAAATTAGCAACAAGAATTTGTAAATTTATAAAAATTCCAGTTATTTAAATTTTCAGCAAAGTATTCAAATTATGTGTTTTTCATAGGTTATTATAAATATTTTTTTCTCCGTGTACAAAGACACAAACTCAAATGAAACATACTTACATAAACAACTATGGCTGCATACACAGGCATATACATACTAACAATTTTAAGCATGTGTGGATACCTCTTTTGTAAATATGTTGCATGTTGAATGTTTGTTTCGTACTACATATACTGCAGTATGCAACTTATCTTGTACTTGTATGCATTATGTGAAAATATTTATGTGCGGTTATATTCGCTGTGAGTGTGTATAAATATGTAAGTGTTTAAGTTTGTGTGAATGTATGATGTTTATTATCACGTAAAAGTAATTATATGAAATTTTCATCATGTGTTTGTATAAAGCCAGATATTTACACACTCACCTACATTGAATATACCGCTGCTTTGCAATATTAAAAATTGTAATAATATTAACAAAACATATATACAATTAAAAAAAAAACAACAACATATAGCACAAATTTGTAAACAACTATTATATACAACGTATAAAAGAAAACATAAAATACTACAGCAATTGTTACTTTTTTTCTTTCGAAGCAGACATGGTAAAGAACAAAGCGATAGTAATTTGATGCATACAATTCGTAGAATGAAATTTTAATTAGTTTAGATCATAATGAGCTAGTGTACACCTGATTAACATATACTCATTTGTTCTTATGCGCATGAAATATAAAGAGCAAAATATTTAAACCTTAACATTTTTGGAGGATTACTTTCGATTTTGCAATTCCGTTGTAATACATCGAAATATGGGGCGTATAAAAGTTTGTTGAAAGAATGATTGGACTTCAGCCCGTCCATCAATTAATACCGTCTATGTCTTAGTTTATATTAAAAAAAACAAACTGTTGCCATTTATTACTTATTACTAATAAAAAATGTCATATCTCTTAATCACACATTATTATAAAATATTAAATCAAATTATTTTCAATCAACTAACAGTCTCATTTCTAAAGCACAAATTATGCTCAATTTCTAGCTTCAAAATATTTAGATGATTCAAATTAATTATTATATAAGATTTAATTTCTTAATTTTGTGTGTAAAGTATTTTGTGTTTGGTTTACATTTACTCAAATCTCATTATTTTTAGTTAAGTCACGTTTAAGCCATAATGAAAATCAGTTAATCACTTTTAATATTTTATGTTTTGTTGGTATTTGCTTGTTTAGTTGACTGGTTATTATGATGGCTTACAACCAATAATTGACGGTATAAAATATTTATATGTGTATGTGTATATATGTATGTATAAGTATTCATGTGTAGTAGGTTGCTAATCTTAGTTTTTTTCTATATGTAGACTGCGCAGTGTACATGTATGTATTTGAATGTTCGCTTGTGTAAGTATTTAAAGTTAAATATCAAATACGTGTAATGACTCGAAATTTGCATTAATAAACAATTAAAACGATAATACTACAAACACAAAGTCTCAATGAAAATTTATGGTGGTATATGTTTAATTTGAAAATGGCAATGGAAAATACTGTAATTAAAATATAAGAATTTAAGTTGAAAATGTATAAAAATATGAAAAATACCTTACGCAAATAAATGTTCAGCTTTTATATAGCTTCCTCATTCCTCAGATGCAACCCGCTGGACACTTTTTAAACGTCTACAGGCATGTTGTATATGTTTTCTGTGCTAAAAATCAATAAATTTTTTAAATTTGTATCTTCAAAAAAAATTGTTGGTAAAATATTTAAAATTCAGCTAGCTGTTAGACTCGAAGGAATGTAGATTGCAAAACATAGATTAAATATAATATTTATATTGATTTACCTTTTATACATATCACGGTATTTCTAATTGGCAATTACCTATATTTTGTGTTTTCTCTTATAATTTGTTAACAATTAGGTTAACATTAAAGTATTGCAAATAGTAGAGTTATTCACATTGTCAATGAACAACACTAAGTTAAGATGAACAAAAGAGAAGAAAGTAAATTCCATGTTTGTGGATAAAGAATTGGGTAGAAAAATGCAATGTTTTCAATTATGCGACAGACAAAAACCTAAAAACAGCAATAACATGCATTAAGTTCATTGCTTCGTTTATTCATTCATTCTTTACTATAACCTTTCTCTGTTGTACCTACGAATGAATAATGCATGGAAACACTCAAACTTCTGCATCTAGTATATATACGTACCCTTACATATGTATAAATTTAAATGTTTTCATAACACATACCAATTTTTACCAATTGCATTTGTTCGTTCCCTTATTTTTGTAATTTTCGTTTTAAAGGATAAAAATTTTATATTTTTTAAAAGGTTCACTTCATATTACTTGCACATCTTAAATTGAAAGTTCTTTAATACGTTTCTTTAAAAGTATAACAAACTTATTTTTTTTGTTCTCATTTGCTATCATTTATAATGCTTTAGGCTATTCCGGTAAAAGAAAATTATTACTTTTTTATGGTTTTTAATTAAGAAACTTCCTGCATCGAAAACAGCTGAAATGGATATTTTACATCTAATAATATTGAACTAAAGTTTTTATTTTTTTATATTAAAAGTATATTAAAACATTTAATGTCAAATTTGGCTTTGCTTCAAAATAATATAAATGGTTTTCCCTAAGAAAATAATGCTCCAAATAATTTACGTATACGTCATATGATTTGCTGCAAACCTATCGTATATTACTCATACGTATGTGTATTAAGAACTAAAGATTTTTTATTGTAATTAAAATCTTTCCAAACAGTAAAAAATTATTCTTAATTAAACTTAAACCAATTTTCTAAAGAATTTAACCAATTTTCTAAAAGCAACACAACGACGTAAAATATTCTGACACACACATATACTGGAGCGTATATACATACGTTCCCATGCAAACTTCTTTATGTGTGTTAAAGCATACGGAGACAATTTCTTGCATATTAACACATACAAACATTGAACCCAACACGTTTTCACATATGTCTACTGTCAGCTGCATTGTTGTAACAAAGTTGTTCAGAAAAGAAAAAATATTCCAAACATGAAAAAGAATCATGAAGAAAATAGTAGTAGTAGAAGCAGCAGTAGTACGCCGGTGGTTACAGAAGAAGACTTATAACTTGAAATGAAAAAGTTCACTAAAGATTGTCGAAAGTTTGTCCTTTAACACTCTTTAGGGAAACTCACGCTTCTACATGTTCAATTCTGTTTTAATTTTTAACTCTACTCTTTTACCTTATATTTTGGAAAATTATAATAAATACAAGATTATATTAAATATTTATAATGGAATACATTTGTCTAAAAGCTAATAGTTTCAACCCATATTAAAAAAAAACGAAGATCAAATGTAATGCAATTATTTACATTCTGCTTTTTAGAAGAAGTATGCCGTAAAGTCGTGGTGATCCTTTTGCTGCTCTTTCTTGAGATCTGGTTTTATTCATTTTTTCTTGACATTTCTTTCTTGTCTTTTGTTTCAAAACCCCTATACTGGTAGAAATAAACATTACATGAGTATGTTAACTAGCATCGTGGTATCTTAACTTAAACGTTATGACTTTTTCACTCTCTCCCCCTCCCTCCCTGGATATATACATAAGTGTTCGTTCGTAGCACGAGTATGTGTTAGAGTGTGTAAAATTTTTCTTCATGTCTTGTTGTTGCTGCTGTTGATATAGTACATGTTTTTTCTGTTCTTAAAGTTCTGCTATTCATTATTAGCTTCTCATGGGGTTGTTAAAGAGGAAATCAACTTTTAAATGTCTTTTTCTTTTAGTTGTTTCTACTCCTGGTTTTTAACATATGTTTTTTGTATTTCTTATTTTCTAAGAAACATTTTTTGTTGTTGCTACTTGGTGTGCGGTTGAAAGTATTTTATTTTTTGTTTGCTTTGGTGTACGAGTATATACGAGTGTTTTTGCATTCCGTTGTTGTACAGTTTTGTCTCTTATCATTTTATATTTGCTGTCATTAATTTTCGACAAAACGTTTTTCTGTGGGTTATTATTTTTTTCTTCTTTTTTTGGTTTTTAGCTTGATGTTTGGTTTCTTTAAGCTTTCCTTTATTTGTTGTATTATTTTTATTTATTTCTTTTTTGGAGGTTGAAACTTTGTTGTGTAATTCTAGCAACTTCAATTCTTTAGGTTTATTACTTTTTTAAATGTTTAAATAATTTAAAAAGTTCTGGAAAAATATATACAATTTTAAATGATTTTAACTTACAAATTTTTAATTGTAACACATTTTTTATAGCAGTTTGCATTATGAATATTCATATGTAGATTGTAGAGCCTTTGAAAGGTTAACAATTTTTCGTGTCTAAAATATTATAAATATAATATTATAATATATTCTTCAGTTAAATTTATTAGAAATATGGTACTCAAATTTGCAACAAATTAGATTAAAATTATAGCAGATCCAGGTCAATAAATGAAATACGATTAGAAAATTTTGTTTAAATATTAAATTAAACATAACAAAGAATTTTACATTTGCCTCTTAATTAATAATTAAGATATTTCTATAAAAAAAATAAATCACGAAATTATAAAACATTGCAGTTTTACGTTCTCATACACAGTTATATATTAATCACATTCCAAAAACATATCTGGTATATCTAGTAATTCATTAGTATTCGTAAAATGCTTCACATTTTTAGGCATGTTCCTGACTAAAACATGTAAAAATTCTTATACTGATAAATACATGTATAATCTATTTATCTACAAATATTTATAATAATATACATATATGTATAAGTCTTTCTATGTTGATTGATGAATATGTCAAGAACTTATGACATTAATAGTTATAAATTATAGTCTCCAAATACTAATGTTATAGAATAAGTTCTGTTACATTCCACAAGCAAATACCAAAAACTTTTATTTCGATTTTCTACTACCGCTTTTCTAAAATCTATACATAGATAAATAAATGAGTACGTACATACATATGTATGTATATAAAGCAGTGTTTGTCAATATATCGTCGGCAAATGTGAAATAAATATTTTGTCACTTTTAGTTTACATATATAAAAAAAGTTCATACATATTTTAAGTACAATACTGGAAAAACTTAAAGAATATAGTCTTTTAGATAAATCCACAGCAACTGATTTTTTATGGAAAACAATATACAACGTCCTTTCTACATTTAACTGTCGATATGTTTATATTTATGCCACAGCCACAATGCGTTTGACATGTGTGCCTAATTCGTATTAATGATTTTAATTTAACTATGTGGGTTTGAAGGATGAAGCCTGAGGTTAGTTTAAGAAATTTCATAGATTAAAAAATAAATCTAATGATCTTAATAAAGTTTAAATAAATTAATATAATAAAAAGACTCATTAGAGATTTTAAATAAATTTGTATTGCCATTAAAGATTTCAAATAAACTTGATTTTTTTTGTTTTATTCCGTTTTAATTTACACCTTTTTTTCTCTGTCATTTTATCTGTTAATCATTTGTTTGCAAATTAAATCCTTCTTTTAACACCTTTAGTTTTTTATTCAACTTTTTCTCTTTCAATTGAAATTTTTATTTAATCTGTTGCACTTTTTCTTTCATTTTTTACCCGTCGCATTCTTGTTGTTTTTACCTTAAGCAGACTGTGTAAATATTCACAGTTACTTTAGCAATCTCAGTTCAGTTTTATTTGTAATGAAATCATTGCAATTTATCATTTCAATCAATGCTAAGTAATTTGTTTATTTTTTTATTTTTTTTTTTTTGCGAGTTTTTTATTTAATTGATTTTTTATTACAGGTTTTTTATAAAACTGTTGTGAATAAAACCGCAAATTAAGGGTAGGTAGTAGAAAGAAACATTTAAATATAAAGATGAAAGAAAAACTATTAAAAAAATAATTAAAGGAGGCAAAATCCAAAAAAAAAATCAAATTTTAATTTATCTATTCTTAAAAGTTTAAAATGTAAAATCTTCTATTGTAACAATATGAGAACAAAATTTTTAATTTTTCACAAATATTCTCCATTAAAAAGGTTTTTTGTTATAGAAACTAGTCATAATTGCAAATAGTTCGAATTTTATTATAGTTTATTGTCAATAATATCATTCCATAAATATTTTTAAGAAACGAAATGGTCTTGCAAATACTTTAAAGCGGTACCCAAATATCGATCTGATGTTACGATTCCACATAGACAAAGAAAACACTTTTTTAAATAAACATATTCATGCTTGTTAAAAAACTTCCATTAAACTAAAACAAACTATACAAATAACAACTGCAATTTAAATTAAGTTTTAAAATATTTTTTATTACATCATTCATTTTAATTAATTAATTAATTTATTATTCATATTAACTACAGTAATTTGTCTACACACCAACATGGTGCTAAAAGTTTTACGGTCCAACTTTAATACAAATTATAAATTAATTTAACGTCCTTGAGTGTATGTGAGTGGAAGTGTTTTAGCGTATCTGGTTGGAGTGATACGAAAAAAACTAAACTTTATTGTTTTAGTTATTTTAAGTATCACATTAAAGTGATGACTATGACTTTATTAAAACTCTTAATATTCGCACATCCACACATATACATATATGGTTATGTTGTCATATTACAGTTACAGTACACCCAGCAGTACGGGGGCAGGTCTGAACTCTTTATCTAACCAATCACTTAGCCACTCTACAACCCTACCCAAGTGATCAGTAATTTCATTATGTGCGTCATAGGAGGAATTCAATTCTTAGATTACAAAGAAATTGTCAGAATGCAAGTCCCAAGGAGTAAGTACATGCTAATGAACCTTTTTACTTATTTTTGTAAGTATCTACTTTCAAGATTACTTATGAACATTAAAGTGACGACTATCTCCTCTTGCAAAGAGTACATTCATCACGAAAGACAAATTAGAGACAACCAGGTGGCTAGAGTTTAGTAGATATGATTGTTATTTTCGGATGCATTGACTCCTTATCAAACTGCTGGGCAATACATGTGTGTAAATATAATGTCCGTGTAAAAATATTTAGTTTTACAAATTGATAGGGCTCTTCATTTTATGTAACATAAATTAAAGTCTTATTAAAACATATTTAAAGGATTATAATCGGAGTTAGAATGAATTTATCAAGGAAGCTGAAATTAAATTTATGAATTTAATACTTCCTGTAATATAAAAGTAGATTTGGAGGATCAAATATATGTGGTATAATAAAATTATTTGAACATTGGCGACATCTAAAGTATGAAGGGAGGTCTGTAGTACATCTTTATTTGATTTGTACCTGTTCGAAATAATTAATTTATGCAAATATGAATTAACTACTCACAACAGAATAACAAAGTATAATTACCAAATATTCTCTTTCCTGTTTTTTATTAATTTTCCATTCTCACTTTATTGGCCTCTTTCTATATTTCTTTTGCATTTATTATTTTTAAGGGAAACGAAACTCTATTAGCTTATTTTACAGCCAAAATCTGAGATAAAACCATAATAAACCAAAGCCCAAATTAGATCCTTGTTTGCATTTCATTTTGAAAATAGTTACTTTTTTTTTGGTATACATACATACAATTTATAAAGGTATTTCTACCAACAAAAATGTGCACAAAATACCAAATTCATCTTACAAGGGTCATGCTATAAAAATTATACCTACAAATTTCATTTCGTTTTCAATTATATGAGAAATAATCTGCTATATAGTATAAGTTATGTATGGAACTTTTTAGAAAATTGAATTTAAAGAAAAAAAATCCTAAGTTCAGTAAGAAATCCCTATCTGAAACATAATATACACACATGCGAAACCTAATAAAATAATAATACTAACTTTTGGCTTAAAGTGGGATCAAAAAATGAAAATCTATAAAAATTTTGATACATAAACCGAGGATTTTAGAATCAAATTGAAAAATAATAAATATACACACTCACGCATATTCGTGCATAA
>NW_023997864.1:0-16264 GCF_015586225.1 Lucilia sericata
TGGACTATAGTCTGGTCTATAGTCTGATCTGTAGTCTGGACTATAGTCTGGACTATAGTCTGGAGTATGTCTGGAATATTGTCTGGACTATAGTCTGGACTATAATCTGGACTATAGTCTGGGCTATAGACTCTACTGTAGTCTTAACTAAGCTATAGACGTTATAGTTTGGACTATAGTCTGGTCCATTGCCTTGATTATAGACTGGAATATGGTTTAGACAATGCACTGAGGTGTATTCTCGGTTTTGTTCTGAACTGTAGCCTTTACTAAAGTCTCGACTGTGTTGTAGTCATGGATGTAGTCTTGACCATTGTCAGGACTATGAACTAGGTAACAATCTTGATTATTGTCCGATATTTTTTTTAGTATGAAGTATATTCTTGAACATAAACTGGACTTTATTCTTGACCATAGACCTAGACTACATTTAACTTCGGGACTATTGACATAAGTAAAGTCTTTCCTAAAGTATAGCAAATTAATTTTTTTTCCTGCAAGTTGTATAAGTAACGGTAGACAAATAAATATTAAGTGTACGCAACAGTGATTGTTGTGAGATGTATTTGTGAAAGTTTAAATTAAACAATTTTGTATTCTTAAAGATTTTGAAAACTTTTTTTAATATTATGTAACTAATACATATGTAGGTAACTTCTGGAAAAAATTTATTTTAATAAAAATAAATTTTGGAAATTCATTTCTAATAAAAAGCACTTATGGAAATGGCAAATAAACTCTAAACTAAATATATGCCAAACAAAATTTTATTTAACACACATAAAACGTTAAACAAACAAGTAAAAAAATTATTATATTTATAGCTGGGGAAAAAGCTATATAAATAAAAAATAGAATCAAAATTACTGCATACAATGATCAATAAAAATATCTATCATAAAATATTGAATGATGACTGTTTCTCTTTTTTCCCGAAAAAAAAAAATAAAAAATATTTTCAAACTGTTGTTTATGAGGCTTTGCAAAACTAAAAAAGAAACGAGTTTATATTGGTTGGTGAACATGTAACCAACCATTGCATCATCGTCATCATATTGACTCAATGACAATTTTCTTTTGTTTTTTTTTTTTTGTTTAATATTGATGAGATGATGAAGTGTAGTATTAAAACGCTGCCAAACAATCCAACAAACTATGCCAATATACATAAAATATTTTTTTATTCCTTTTAATTCAAAAAATAAAAAACTTTACGTTTATTTGCTTATATTTTCTATAGCCATAAATGTTATTTATCCACTCAACCCTAAAATATTATTTCGACAAACGTGAAATGCATTTTTTCGGAAACAACATTTATTTTTCGCAAAATAAGTGTAAGAAAAATTTTGTTGTTCCTACAATCTGGGTGTATGTAGTTTGAATATTTGTACCAACACATGTAAATGTATATACATAGATAGATAGAAGCCTGTGTGTGGTGTGGAAGTGTATAGATGTTTAAAATAACCAACAAAATTGTTTGGCAACACTTCATTTAGGAATCTACAATTCGTAGTATTTTTGACATATATTGCAAATAGGATGACCATTGGGCTGCACTTAAAGTTAAATTAAAGTTAAATATTTAAACCTTTAGAAAATTTCGAAAATTAAGAAACAAATAACTACAATAGCAGAAATTGTTCATTTCTGTCCACATTTTATGAAATATATTTAAATTTAAAAACTCACTCCTCCCTCTTCTTTTCCCATACAAACCATCAAACACAATACAACCATTTTTTGCTATAAAACAAATTACAATAAAATTTTATTTTCCAGGCTTTGTGGCCTTCGATACAATAAAACCTAATCTTTTAACGTTAAAATAAAAATTTAACAACTAAATAATAATAAAAAACAACAATAACAAATCACATACAGCAAACTGGTCACCTTAAATGGGTTTAAAAATGATTTCGTTTTTTTTTTCGTTTTCTTTATTCTCCCCTCAACCATGTACAATTTTCTCTGCCAATAATAAACAGACAAACCAACCGAATGACCAAACAACATAAAATACACTTCTAGATACACGTACTACAAACAAGCAAACAAACAAACAAATAACAAAATTTCAACTATAGGACAAATTTTTTCTGGTAGTAAAACAACAGCAACAACAACAAAAAGAAAACAAAACAACATTATAAAAAACAAATATTTCAAATTTATATTTTACCATCATAACAGAAATAAATAAAAAAATATTTATATAGAACAATATAAGAAAGAAAATAAAATATGTGTTTAAATAAACTGCAAAAAAATTTAAAGTCTTAAATATAACAATAACTATAGAGAAAAAATTTGTTATAAAACAAGTAGGTAATATGCTAAAACAATATAAATTTTGAATTATTGTATTTTATATAACTTATTTTGTTTATGATTGATGTTGGCAGCATGTTAAATAATTAAATCATCCATAAAGTATGCTGCGAAAAAAAATAAGGAAATAGTATATTATAAATCTCAGGTTGTATAAGTAATGGGAGTTAATTTGAAATTAAGTATACGCCTGGATGATGAAATTTTTGAAATAGTTCAAACTTTTTTAAAAATTGTTCATTTGTTGTAATAAAAGGTGCATAGTAAATTACTTTACAAATTTTTTACTGTCCTGGCTAGCCTATTGACTAGTCTCTAGGGTAGTAAAGTGACTAGTTTAGTGACAAATCTGATGACTATCTAATGTCTAGTCTAGTGACTAGTCTGTTCACTAGCCTAGTGCCTAGTCTATTTACTAGGCTGTTCACTAGTCTAATGACTAGTCTGTTCACTAGTCTAGTGACTAGACTGTTCACCAATCTAGTAACTAGTCTGTTAACTACTATAGGAACTAGTCTGTTGGATAATCTAGTGACTAGTATGTTATCTAGTCTAAAGACTAGTCTGTTGACTGTATGTTGACAAGTCTAATGTCTAGTTTATTCACTAGTATAGTGCCTAGTCTTTTCACTAGTCTGATGACTAGTCTATTTACTAGTCTAATGATTAGTACGTTCTCTAGTCAAGTGATTAGTCTGATCTAGTCTAATAGCTAGTCTGTTCACTAGTCTAAAGCTAGTCTTTTCACTTTTCTAGTGCCTAGTCTGTTGACTAGTCTAGTGAATAGTCTGTTGACTAGTTTAAGGACTAGTCTGTTCACTTGCCTAGTGCCTAGTCTGTTGTCTAGTCTGGTGACCAGTCTGTTGTCTAGTGACTAGTCTAATCAGTTGACTATTTTAGTGACGAATGTGTTGACAAGCCTTATGTCTAGTCTGTTTACTAGTCTACAGACTAGTCTGTTTACTAGTCTAGTGACTAGTCTGTTCACTAATCTAGTGACTAGTCTGTTAACTAGTTTAGGGCTAGTCTAGTGACTAGTCTGTTCAGTAGTTCAGTGACTAGTCTGTTGACTAGTCTAGTGAATAGCCTGTTAACTAGTTTAGGGCTAGTCTAGTGACTAGTCTGTTCAGTAGTTTAGTGACTAGTCTGTTGACTAGTCTAGTCTGTTTAGTCTGATGACTTGTCTAGTGACTAGATCATTGAATTGTCTATACAATAGTCTCGTGAATAATCTATTAACTAGAGTATAACCAGGCTATAGCTAAATTTAGTGACTAGTCTATTGACTAAACTATTTACTAGTCTATTGACTATGGACTAGTCTATGGACAAGTCTATGTCCATAGTCTACTAATTAAATAGTCTATTGACTAGTGTATACAGTCTTTCCTTAGTGTATAGACTAGTCTGTTGACTAGTCTAGTGAATAGGCTAGTAGCAAGTCTAGTGACTAGCCTTTAACTATAGGCTAAGTTTATCAACTTGTCCATTGACTAACCTTTTGACTAGTCTATTAACTATAGACTTTGGACAAGTCAATGTCCATAGACTATTCTACTGAATAATCTATTGACTAGTCTATCAACTAGAGTATGAACTAGTTCATGGAGAAGTCTGAACACGAATCTGTGGACTAGTTTAATTTCAGTCTAGTGACAAATCCACAGAGCAGTTAATGAACTAGTATACAGGCTGTTCTATGCACTAGTCTTTTGTTTATTCTGTAGACTAATCTATTAATAAGTATATATGAGTTAATCGATGGTTATGTCTATGAACTAGTCTATTGACTAGACTATGGACTACCTATGGGTGTTAATGGACTAGTTTATGTACTGCTCTATGACTGGTCTAACTAATCTATGATACTAACTTGGTTATCGATAAGTTTAGGGCCTAGTTTATGACTAGTCTGTGATTTATTCGCTTGACTATTCTAACGATACTTATAGATTTTGTGTTAAACATCATTTAATGTTTGTTTTCTGGGTTTGTGTTTTCTTTTGAATATTCTTATTAAAATGCCATAACTAATTTTCCCAAAAATATCTATTCAGGCAAATGCAAAATTAAACACACAATAACCTACAAACATGCCTAAAACTCCTAGATTTAAAAATAAATCCCTAGAAAAAAAAAGACAAAAACGCACATCAAATAAATTTCAAATAAACATATTTCACAACAAATTCTTTAATCAAAAAGAAAAGCACACGAACAACAAAAACATCCAGCTGAGTAACAGTAATAATAAATTCTTTGATGGTGCTGGTGGTGACTGTTGTTAACCTTTAAAAAGTTTCCTTATTACTTTATTTCCTCCTCTTTGGCTGAAGTTTTCTTCTTTTTTTATTTTCGCCTTTGTTAGATATTTTATTTCGCCGTCATTGGTAAAACAAAATCATCGTGTATACTTTGATGGTCCTTCTTTTTTACTAACAAACAATTCATAAATAAAAAAAAAATGTATATAATTTTTTTATTTTAGATTTCATTTTTTTTTTCTACTTTGATGGCGTTTCTTTTTTTTATTTGCTTTTTCATTATTATTATTTTTTGTGTTTGTTTACAGTTTGTTATAACTTATTTTTTGTGGCGTTTTTTTATTTTGTTTGTTGGTGTTGTTTCTTATTGTTGTTGTATTACAACGATTATTATACAATTTCTCTTGATCGAAAATTATGATTACAACAATAACAAGCAACGCCTCTACTTTACTTTTCTTTGTACCAACACCATCACTTCATTTTATCCACCTCCTCTCATTTTTTGTATAGAAAACCCCAAAGTGTAATTGAGTATAGTGTAGACTTGGATTTTTTCTTTCTTTTATTTGCCTCCTTTTTCCCATAAAATACAATATTTTATATATTTTAGAAGACATGTCTTTTATGATTTTCTTTGGCTTTTTGTTGTTTTTTTTTTATTTTATTGTTTGTATTGTTGTCTAACCTGTATAAAAGTATAAAAAATTCTCTATTGTTTTTGCTGTTGTTGTCTTCGGTTATTTGCATTTGAAAATATAAGAACAACTACAGCAACAAACGGTAAAATAATAACAAAGTTTTGCTTATGATGGAAACATATTGTTGAAATAAATACAAGTAATGATTGCTTTCTGTTAGAATACTCTACATTGGGAATAGTTGGATGAAAGACAAATTTTACTTTTATATTTATCGCCGCCCTAAAGTATACCCCAAGTTTTAACATATAACATTTCCTTAGCATATCTAATAATACAAAGTTCTTGGAATATTCTCGATTATAAATGAAAACGAGAATTTTTTAACAAAAACATATACATATTTTCAAGTATTTCATATATTTTCACCTCTTGCCAAGTACAGCATTTCGAATTCGTTATGACCATCAAAATCTGTATATTTATTGTACTTAATATTTTTTTTATCTTATATTTATGACTCATGCAAATTTAGTTTGATTGTAAGTAAATTATATGACATTTACAGTCAGGTTTAACAAGGCATTTAATACAGGTTTCTTTTTAGTATTTTTTGCTTATTATCAATCACAAAAATATGGCGTACAAATAATTTGACAACCTTCTAGGGATGTCTTTTAAAAACAGCAACAATAATTAACCTTAAGATTTAAAACAAAAGCCATAAATAAAGTTTAATATGAAAATTTTAGGTAAAATATATAATTTAAAAGAGAACAGAATTGCAAAACAAAATTTCTTTTAATAGAAAATGTTCTCTAAAAGACGAAGAATTTTTTGTTGAGAGAACTTAATTAGAATTATTGTCCCATGATTCCCAAATTCAGTATCCGGGAAGTAATTACTTAAAATGTTCCAATCAATATTGCTTATATATGTTATATCCGGTAATATTCTAAAAATCTTCTCTAATGAATTTAATTTATAGAAAATTTTCTATTTATACCTAAAATATATTTAAACATATCACAAACCTTCTAATTTATAATTAAATATTTCAAATCAATTTGTAAAACCGAAAAAAAAACTAAATTTTTCAATTATTGCTTATTTGTTTAATCATCAAAAACAACTTATGCCGTTTAACAGCTGTTAAACTTGTTCACTTGAACTTTGTCCTCTTTTCAATTGTAAAGTCAAGTGTAATTCAAAATTAATAACTTCTGCTCTAAAATTGTAAAAGAAGTTTGTTTAAAAAGTTGTTTTTTGTAATATTTAACACATTTTTAATTAAATAAAATCATGTTAATCAGAGTTTAATTTATGTGTTCTTCTTCATTCGTTTCAATACCATGAACGTATGTTTTCATATAAATATACGTTTATTTGCAAATGTATACATAAGTATGTTTATGTTTGTTTGTACATATTATTTAAGTGCAATGGGTCTTGATCTCATTAATCATAAACATCTGTTGATTTTAACTGATTTATGAATATGAATAAATATTTTTACTTTATGTATAAACCAGCAACAACAAAAACAAATAAAATATTGTACAGACAAAGAAACAAATAAACAAACAAATAGACAGACAGTTGAAATCCCGGATGGACGGACAAAAAATAAAACGAAGGCAGCGGGAAAAGCGTGAATTTATATAAAACATTAATTAAAATTTTCTTAAAATTTCTCATTCCAACAAATATTCAAGACTATTCCAGGAATTTTTTTAAACATCAAATTGTATACTTTTAGGTAGGAATGAAAAATGATATTCAGTTGGAGTGTAATTTATACCCATACATTCTCCTCGCCAGTGATTTTGAAATGTCTGATTTGCGTTTTCTCTCTTTTTTTTTTAATCCCAACCAGGCATGGAAAATTGAAATTTTAAAATGGTTCTAACCAAAATAATACTAATACAAAATTTCGGTAGACTATAGACTAGACTAAAAACTAGACTATAGACTAGACTATAGACTAGACTATAGACTAGACTATAGACTAGACTATAGACTAGACTATAGACTAGACTATAGACTAGACTATAGACTAGACTATAGACTAGACTATAGACTAGACTATAGACTAGACTATAGACTAGACTATAGACTAGACTATAGACTAGACTATAGACTAGACTATAGACTAGACTATAGACTAGACTATAGACTAGACTATAGACTAGACTATAGACTAGACTATAGACTAGACTATAGACTAGACTATAGACTAGACTATAGACTAGACTATAGACTAGACTATAGACTAGACTATAGACTAGACTATAGACTAGACTATAGACTAGACTATAGACTAGACTATAGACTAGACTATAGACTAGACTATAGACTAGACTATAGACTAGACTATAGACTAGACTACTATAGACTAGACTATAGACTAGACTATAGACTAGACTAGACTAGACTATGACTAGACTATAGACTATAGACTAGACTATAGACTAGACTATAGACTAGACTATAGACTAGACTATAGACTAGACTATAGACTAGACTATAAGACTAGACTATAGACTAGACTATAGACTAGACTATAGACTAGACTATAGACTAGACTATAGACTAGACTATAGACTAGACTATAGACTAGACTATAGACTAGACTATAGACTAGACTATAGAACTAGACTATAGACTAGACTATAGACTAGACTATAGACTAGACTATAGACTAGACTATAGACTAGACTATAGACTAGACTATAGACTAGACTATAGACTAGACTATAGACTAGACTATAGACTAGACTATAGACTAGACTATAGACTAGACTATAGACTAGACTAGACTATAGACTAGACTATAGACTAGACTATAGACTAGACTATAGACTAGACTATAGACTAGACTATAGACTAGACTATAGACTAGACTATAGACTAGACTATAGACTAGACTATAGACTAGACTATAGACTAGACTATAGACTAGACTATAGACTAGACTATAGACTAGACTATAGACTAGACTATAGACTAGACTATAGACTAGACTATAGACTAGACTATAGACTAGACTATAGACTAGACTATAGACTAGACTATAGACTAGACTATAGACTAGACTATAGACTAGACTATAGACTAGACTATAGACTAGACTATAGACTAGACTATAGACTAGACTATAGACTAGACTATAGACTAGACTATAGACTAGACTATAGACTAGACTATAGACTATAGACTAGACTATAGACTAGACTATAGACTAGACTATAGTCTAGTCTATGCGAGTGCTGCGGTATTTTTCAATATCAAAAGTACTTAAGTACTGAATTTTCCATGCCTGATCCCTACTATGTTGATTCGTTGCCTACTTCAGGGCGTATGAGTGTTGTTTATTTTATTTCAATATTAAGTATACGTATTGAAAACTAAAACTTTTCAGTTTCACCTCGTTCTTGACATGATTTTTAATTCTTATTTTTTTATACAAATAAACAAATTTATAAAAATCGTTAAAATTTTATTAAGAACAATATGGATAATATAAAGAAGTGTTCCAAAAAATACTCATAGAATGAAAATAAACGGCAGAAGATTCAGCCAATATACGACTGTTTGGCGTACATAAACACGAAATGAACAAATTTTTATTTTATGTATGGCAAAACGTTTATGCGAAAAAAAGAAGAATTAACGCATTTGATTTGGTTTCGAATTGAATGCAAGCATATAGTAGTAGAAGAAAAATATAATAAAGGATGAGGATAATACAAACAACACTGCTCGACTCAACTCTGAACAATATAATTTTCATTAAAACTGCTAAAAGGCAATTTGAAGGAAATAAATGAAGTTTTAATGAGTAAAAATAACACATACTGCCCTGCAGGAAATGGAACTAGTACCAAACTAGTATTTAACTAGTACCAAAATCACCAGTACTAGTTCCCAACTGTAAACTTTCCTATACCATCATAATGCTCAAATTAACATTGAGTGTGTTTGAAAAATTACTAGTACCATTAGTTCTAGACTTATACTAGTACACTTCGACCCAATTGGGTTCTTTAGAACCAGTTTGATACTAGTTCTAATATTCATAAAAAGTCGCCATAATTGGTGGTTTTGCTCTTTTGAAAGCCTCCTGCACAATTCCAAGTGAAAATTACTACACAACTTGTTTTTTATAAGGTTTTATTTCTAAAGATACAATAACAAATGTTGTAAATACATTTACCTAACAATTCAATATGAAAGTTTGAAGAAATTCTGGTTCTATCCGTATCACCATCATTGATTTCATTATGTCCAAAAATTCCCTTCAGGTATATATCTCCATTTCGTTATAAAAACATTTGCCGTACGATAAAACAAATATTAAACTTACTGCAGTTTTTAAATTTAATAGACGTACTTACATAGGGATTTGCCTGCAACCGGACCTAAATTTGCATGCACTATTTATCCTCACATTTGAAGGGATATGTATGAAAATATCGTTTTTTATGCAAAATGTTTCAAAATTATATTTTAATAATTTAAAAAAAATTATTTTTTCCAACACATGTCAAACAAAAATCAATCTACAAGTGGCGCCATTCAACTACTTCTAGTACTAGTATTTTTCCATATAAACTCTAACCCAATTTGTACTAGTGTCTGTTGTTCTAGTATTAGTACTAGTGGCATTAAGACAATTATCGCTTCATTTCCTGCAGGGTGTGTATTGTTCTGCATTTTTCTTGCCATTATTTTATATTATTTTTTTAGTATTTAAACAAGTACGGGGGATAGCATATACATAAGAACAATGTATAAAAGCCGAGACATGAATTATTTTCCATTAAGTTGTTTATTTCTTGTGTATGTGTGTGTGTGATAATGTGTATGTTTGTTTTTTTTTAACAACAGCAAATGTGTATGTTAACAAATAAACACCCAATGTTGTTTTTGTTATGGCTTTAACTTTTGTTTTTACCCCTTCTCTCTATTAGACAGCCTTTTTATATACACATTATGTGGCTCTGGCTGGGGTTAAAGTAATTTGCAGTTGGCTTATCTTCATTTACGTGTTTTTTCTTTATTCCATTTTTGTTAATTTTATAACTTCATGAAAACCAATAAAGCCAAGCTACATCAAACTATACCAAAAATTTAAAAAAAATAACATAAAAAAACTCAGGCATTTTATATGATGGTAACTCTTTATAACCAATGTACTGCAGCGACACCAAGATACAATACTCCAGCAACAGCAGCAACACACATTAACATTATTTGTTGTACTAAGCATTCTCGTTTAGCTACAACTAAATAACAACATCAACCATAACGGGGCTACACTATTATTAAGCTTTAAAAATAACAACACAAATTATGCCAATAATTTTTTTTTTTTTTTTTTTTTTTTTTGTTTTCTAAAGGTTTAATAAATGAGTGCAATCATACACCCAGAAAAAATAGTAAAAAATTAAAAAAAAAACAAATATATAAAGAGAATTTTGGTTTCAAATTTATATAAAAAGAGAAATTTTCTATAAAATATAAATTTTCCCAAAATTTTCTATAAAATATAAATTTTTCCAAAATTTTCTATAAAAATAGAAATTTTTCAAAAATTTTCTATAAAAATTTTCTATTGAAACAGAAATTTCCGAAAATTTTCTATTGAAACAGAAATTTTCCGAAAATTTTCTATTGAAACAGAAATTTTCCGAAAATTTTCTATTGAAACAGAAATTTTCCGAAAATTTTCTATTGAAACAGAAATTTTCCGAAAATTTTCGATTGAAACAGAAATTTTCCGAAAATTTTCGATTGAATCAGAAATTTTCCGAAAATTTTCTATTGAAACAGAATTTTCCGAAAATTTTCTATGAATAGAAGTTTTTCCAAAATTTTCGATAAAAATAGAAGTTTTTTCCAAAATTTTCGATAAAAATAGAAGTTTTCCTAACAATTTTCTATAAATATAGAAGTTTTCCGAAATTTTCTATAAAAATAGAATTTTCCCAAAATTTCTATTGAAATAGAAATTTTCCCAAAATTTTTCTATTGAAATAGAAATTTTTCCAAAATTTCTATTGAAATAGAATTTTTCCCAAAATTTCTATTGAAACAGAAATTTTCTGTTAAAATTTTCTGAAAATTTTCTATTGAAACAGAAATTTTAACAAAATTTCTATGAAACAGAAAATTTTCCCAAAATTTTCTATAAAAATAGAAATTTTCTATAAAAATAGAAATTTTCTATAAAAATAGAAATTTTCTATAAAAATAAGAATTTTCTATAAAATAGAAAATTCCGAAAATTTTCTATTTTTCTATAACTTTTCCCAAAAATTTACATAAAATAAACAAATTTTTCGAAAGTTTTCTAATATAAAAGAAAATTTTCTACATACCCTGCAGGAAATGGAACTAGTTCCAACTAGTACTTTACTAGTACCCAAAATCACCAGTACTAGTTCCCAACTGTAAAACTCTCCTATACCATCTTAATGCTCAAATTAACATTGAGTGTGCTTGAAAAATTACTAGTACCATTAGTTCTGGACTTATACTAGTACACTTGGACCCAATTGGGTCCTTTAGAACCAGTTTTATTACTAGTTCTAATGTTCACAAAAAGTCACCGTAATTGGTGATTTCGCTCCTTTGTAATCCTCTGCTAAGTTCCAAGTAAAAATTACTACAAAATTAGTTTTATATTGTTTTGTTTATAAAAATTCAATTCAAATAAAAACTTTTATAAATATGTATGTACATTTATACAAGTTTGAAGAAATTCTGGTTTCTATCCGCCCCACCAACTTTGATATCGTGGGTTATACATATAATGTCCACCAAATTGCATTCAGGTATTGCCTTAAATACATTTGCGATAAAATAAGTACATACATACATATGTATGTACATATGAAACTCATTGCAATTTTAAAATTTAACAGACGTACTTACATGGGGCTCTGTATCCAAGTATACCTAAACTGTCATTCACTATTTATCCTCTAATTTAAAAGGAAATGTTTGTAAATTTCCTTTATTTTATGCAAAATGTTTGAGAATTATATTTTAATAATTTCAATAATTTATTTTTTCCAACACATGTCAAATAAAAATTGGTCTGCAAGTGGTGCTCTTTTAACTACTTCTAGTACTAGTATATTTCCATAAAAACTCTAACCTCTTTTGTACTAGTGTCTGCTGTACTAGTAATAGTACTAGTGGCTTTTAGACAATTATCGCTTCATTTCCTGCAGGGTATGTAAATTTTCAGGAAAAAATTTTTTCCAAAAATTTTCTATAAATAGAAAAAATTTCTTTAATTCTTTCCATTAAGTGAAAGGGCTTATCTGCCTAAATGTATTTAAATTATTTAAATTTTTGTTGAAATTTATCCCACTGTATAATACTTTCATGATTGGTTACGTATGAGTGTTTCGAAATGTCATTTAAATTAAATATTAAGTATACGTTCTGTATGAAACCCATAAAACATAGCACATAGAATAAATATCAATTTGAATATGAAATTTTTCATATAAACATAAGCTATAAATGGATTTTCAGTTTTCCTCTGACAATTCTAATAATAGTGAAGCGTCAACATTTGAATTTCAAATTGAATATAACTCATACGTATAAAATTTAAAATTGTTTAATATTTTTCCAGCTAACTATTGCTATGAGTGTAAACTACATGTTCTATTTATTCAGTTATTTTTTTTTCGTTTAAGTGGCAAACCACTAACAACAGTATGAGATTTTAAACATCTTGGTATGTTACCGTTATAAACCAACATACTCATACAAGTACAAAATATCTAAATTCGTTTGTTTTTAGAAAGTTTTTTTTTCGACGTTTTCATAATTTCGTAGCAAAAAAAAACATACAAGTCACTTTTTCTTACAATATACAGACATACACATAATAAATACATACATACGTAACATACATACATAAGTGTGTTTGTTTATTAGTGTTATAGGCTTTATTGTTTCATGTTGCACGCGATTGCAAATTAACTTAATTTTTGAACAATAACAACAATTTCTTTAATGGTCTATCAGATTGTTGTATTTTTGATCTTTTCGTTTTCTTTTTTTAGCTTATGATTATTATTACAAACATATTTAGTTGAGATTTGTTGTAAATCTACAATATTTTCAAAATGCATTTTCTTTGTTTTACTTATTTGTGTTTTTTTTTTTTCTACAAGTATTTTTTTAACAGCGTGAGAAATAAACATAAGAAATAATCTAGTTTATGGTTGACATTTGTCGCATTTGCATTAAACAGTATTTGGTTGTTCTTTTTTTCATATCATTTTAAAAGATATTGTTTATAATAACAAGACTTTTGTAATAGAAAACTATTAAATTAGTTTTATCTATGTCAATCAATTTATTTAATGTATTTAGGAAATGTATAAAGGAAAGTAGTTTTGTAGGTGGTTGATCAAATCAAATGATTATAAATAGATTAAATCAAATCAATACATTTCGTAAATTTGAAATAACGATTTTATTCATTCAATAAATTTTTATAGAACAAATTTTTTTCTTTGTTTATAGAAATATTCTATTTAGAATTCTCTATAAAGAACAAGAATAAAGAAAATTTTCGAAAATCCCTCTATATAGAACAATTTTGAAATTTTCTCTTTTTTTGTGAATTTTCGAACTTTTTTTCTCTTTTTATACAAGAACTTCTTTTTTAATAAAAAATTTATAAAAATTTCTCTTTTAATAGAAAGTTTTCAAAAATTTTCTCTTTTTTTAATTTTTTTCTTTAATACTAATTTTAGAATTTTCTAAAATTTCTCTTTTTCATGGAATATTTTCGGATAATTATTTTTTCATTAAGATTTTTTAAAAATTTACCTTCTAATAGAAAATTTTCAAGATTTCCCTTTTTAAGAAAACAGAAAATTTTCAAAAAATTCTCTTCTAATAGAAAATATTTAAAAATTTCTATTTTTTTAGAAAAATTTCCAAAAATGTCCTTTTTATAGAAAATTCTCTAAAAAATTTCTCATTTTTATAATTTTCTGAAAATTTCTCTTTTTTATACTATAGTAGGAAATTTTCTGAAATTTTCCCTTTTTAAGAAAATTTTCTCTTTTTAATAGAAAAGTTTCTGAAAATGTTTCTTATTAATAGAAAATTTTCTGAAACTTTCTCTTTTTAATAGAGAATTTTCTGAAAATTTCTCTTTTTAACAGAAAAATGTCCCTTTTGTAGAAA
Organism: Lucilia sericata; assembly: GCF_015586225.1. Lineage (NCBI taxonomy): Eukaryota > Metazoa > Arthropoda > Insecta > Diptera > Calliphoridae > Lucilia > Lucilia sericata. The sequence continues at coordinate 14,468 of NW_023997864.1, forward strand.
ATTTTCTGAACCTTTCCCTTTTTAATAGAAAATTTTCTGAAAATTTCTCTTTTTAATAAAAATTTTCTGAAAATTTCTTTTCTTAATTAAAAAATTTTCTGAAAATTTCTCTTTTTAATAGAAAAATTACTTTTTTTAATAGAATTTTTTTTTTATAAAAAAAAGTTTCAGAAAATTTTTGTTTTTATAAATAATTTTCTGAAAAATTCCCTTTTTTATAAAGATTTTCTGAAAATTTCTGTTTCTATGGAAAAAGTTCTTTTCACAGAAAATTTTCAGAAAAATTTCTCTTTTTAATGGAACATTTTCTGAAAATTTCTCTTTTTAATGGAAAATTTTCTGAAAATTCGTCTTTTTAATAGAAAAATTAGTCTTTTTAATGAAAAATTTATCTTTTTTATAAAAAAAATTCTAAAAATTTTTGTTTTTTAGATAGTTTTCTAAAAATGTCTCTTTTCTATAATAGATTTTCTGAAAATTTCTGTTTTTTTAGAAAATTTCTTTTCAGAGAAAATTTTCTGAAAATTTCTGATTTTATAGAAAAAATTCTAAAATTTTTTTTATAGAAAATGTTCTGAAAATTTTTGTTTTTATAGATAATTTTCCGAAAAATTCTCTTTTTTATAAAAAATTTTCTTAAAATTTCTGATTTTATAGAAAAGGTTCTGAAAAGTTCTGTTTTCATAGAAATTTCTGATTTTATAGAAAATTTTCTGAAAATTTCTGATTTTATAGAAAATTTTCTGAAGATTTCTGCTTTATAAAATTTTCTAAACATTTCTGTTGTTATAAAATTTTTTAAAATTTCCTTCAAAATTTCTCTATATAAAGAAAATATTTCGAAAATATCTCTTTTTATTGAAAAATTTTCCAAAATTTATAATTTTATAGAAAATTTTCAAATATATTTTTCTTTTTATAGAATATTATCGAACCTTTTTTATCGTTGTAGAAAATCTTCGAACATTTCTACTTTTATTTATATAATTTTATCTCAAATATTTAAAAATTTTTTCTTTTTTTTTAAATATATTTTTTAAGAAAATTTTTCTTTTAATAGAACTTATTTTTTGCAAATATTTCAAGAGAAAAATATTGAAAAACATGTTTGCATTTTATGAAAAATTTTTGAAAATTTCTTTTTTAAAAAATATAAAAATTTTACTTAAATTTTTTTATTAAACAATATAAATTTTGCCAACATTGATTTAAATTATAATTGTTTGCAGAGCATATAATTATTAAGATTGTTTACAATTTGCGTGCTTTAAAGCATAAAAAAACTATGAAAAAAAAATGTTTTAAAATACAAAAATATGTAGCGTGGTAAATACCACAATGACCCAGACATGAAAGCCGCATTATTTAAAAGTTTATTTCGTAAATAATAAAATTAAATATTAAGAATAAATAACATACACATTTAAAATAACATGAATAGTTAGGTATATAATTATTTAATTTTAAAAGCTAAACATTTAAAAAAACACATCATAAATATAAAATATAAAGGGATTTAAATAAATATGTAGTTATGACATTTATGCGAATAGTTTTGCAACAATTATATAAAGTTTTAGGAAAAATCCTTAATAGTAGTTTCCTTTTTTGCACTTATAAACGTTTTCTTAACTTACACACACTCACAAATTTACATTAACCTTAACATTTACAGGATCCCAATTATTACAATAATGTACAACAACACCAAGCACCCATAAATTATAATAATACTAATAATAATAATTTTGCTCGTGAAAATAATTCACCTTATAAACAAACTCAAAATCAAACTGA
>NW_023997865.1:0-16329 GCF_015586225.1 Lucilia sericata
AACAACGAACGAACTAACGAACGAACTAACGAACGAACGAACGAACGAACGAAGAACGACTAACGAACGAACTAACGAACGAACGAAGAACGAAACGAACGAACGAACGAACGAACGAACGAAACTAACGAACGAACGAACGAACGAACGAAACGAACGAACGAAACGAACGAACGAACGAACGAACGAACGAACGAACGAACGAACGAACGAACGAACAACGAAACGAAACGAAAACTAAGAACGAACGAACGAACGAACGAACGAACGAACGAACGAAAGAACGAACGAACGAACGAACGAACGAACGAACGAACGAACGAACGAACGAACGAACGAACGAACGAACGAAAACGAACGAACAACGAAACGAAGAACGAACTAACGAACGAACGAACAACGAACGAACGAACGAACGAACGAAAACGAACGAACGAACGAACGAACGAACAACGAACGAACGAACGAACGAACGAACGAACGAACTAACGAAAACGAACGAACGAACGAAACGAACGAACGAAACGAACGAACGAAAGAACGAACGAAACGAACTAACGAACGAACGAACGAACTAACTAACGAACGAAAACGAACTAACTAACTAACTAACTAACGAACGAACTAACGAACGAACTAACTAACGAACGAAACTAACGAACTAACTAACTAACTAACTAACTAACTACTAACTAACTAACTAACTAACTAACGAACAAACTAACTAACTAACTAACTAACTAACTAACTAACTAACAAATACTAACTAACTAACTAACTAACTAACTAACTAACTAAAACTAACTACCTAACTAACTAACATGGCCCGGCGTTTGCGATATACAAAAATGTTCATCTGAGTTTTATTTGCGGGTCACAAAGAGTCACATCACTACGTGGTAGTCAGTAATTTCTAAATATGAAAACCTTTTTCTCAGATCATTTTGGTGCAAAACCTTCCGCGGCAAATTATAAATTCTTAATATTACAAACTACAAGTTTGGATTCTTAATTTATAAGAGTAGTCCTATTCTTGTTATTCTCCGCTCGGGAAAAAGTGATACACTTTTCGACGTACCTTTTTATGCTCTATGTGGAATGGATATGCCCGATTTGAAATTTTAAAAAATTATAAAAGTTATAACCCTAAACGGTATACAATAAGGTTCCAGATAGGTATATAAGATTCGGCCCATGGTATATAACAAACACTCCTACTTTACAAACGCTAAAAACGATATAATAATAAATTGAAAAAATTGCTCTATAAAGTTAGTTTTTTATAATTTAGATTTTTCTAATTTACTTTTGAAATATGTCACAGCAATTTCCTTTACTAGTATTATACATATTAAGGTAAAATAATTTCAGACATTTTATGGGGAATTTTATTATTATTATATTTTGTACAGCAACAATAACAATGTTTAAATGTCTGTGTAATATGGATCGTTTATAAAGAGTGTGGTTCTTATCTTATCTATTTATTTCAACGTTTCGTAAATATTGTGCTTTAATAAAAGAAAAAAATAATAATGTACAACAAAAAAAAGTAATAATTCTTTCATATAAAAAAAATTGTTTTTGTACCAAATGTTCTGCATAACCGTCTATAGGGGTATGGAGAAACAAAAGTACTGGTATGGAATTTATACCCATCCATAGTTATAATGTATGATATATGAGTGAATATTATTTTTTTGTTTTCCGTGGGTCTACGTGCTAAATTCTATATAAAATTGTATATACATAAATACTTGTTTATTAATTTATATGTGTTTTTATATTTTATATTTATTCTAATGAGACTAATATAGAGTCCTTGAAATATACACTACCACGGTCAAAATTTATTGTTCTAAATTGTTATTCGTTTTTAAAATTAAATTTCCTTTTGATTGAAATGATTTGCTTCAAATATTATTTTTATAACCGCTTTAGTATGACGACAGACCCCTTTCGATTGAAAATGTGGATTCTATTCGTAAAGATCTACTATAAAGCACTCAAATTTTAACAAACAAACAATACAATACAATAGATAGATAGATAGATAGATAGATAGATAGATAGATAGATAGATAGATAGATAGATAGATAGATAGATAGATAGATAGATAGATAGATAGATAGATAGATAGATAGATAGATAGATAGATAGATAGATAGATAGATAGATAGATAGATAGATAGATAGATAGATAGATAGATAGATAGATAGATAGATAGATAGATAGATAGATAGATAGATAGATAGATAGATAGATAGATAGATAGATAGATAGATAGATAGATAGATAGATAGATAGATAGATAGATAGATAGATAGATAGATAGATAGATAGATAGATAGATAGATAGATAGATAGATAGATAGATAGATAGATAGATAGATAGATATTAGATATATAGATAGATAAGATAGATAGATAGATAGATAGATAGATAGATAGATAGATAGATAGATAGATAGATAGATAGATAGATAGATAGATAGATAGATAGATAGATAGATAGATAGATAGATAGATAGATAGATAGATAGATAGATAGATAGATAGATAGATAGATAGATAGATAGATAGATAGATAGATAGATAGATAGATAGATAGATAGATAGATAGATAGATAGATAGATAGATAGATAGATAGATAGATAGATAGATAGATAGATAGATAGATAGATAGATAGATAGATAGATAGATAGATAGATAGATAGATAGATAGATAGATAGATAGATAGATAGATAGATAGATAGATAGATAGATAGATAGATAGATAGATAGTAGATAGATAGATAGATAGATAGATAGATAGATAGATAGATAGATAGATAGATAGATAGATAGATAGATAGATAGATAGATAGATAGATAGATAGATAGATAGATAGATAGATAGATAGATAGATAGATAGATAGATAGATAGATAGATAGATAGATAGATAGATAGATAGATAGATAGATAGATAGATAGATAGATAGATAATAGATAGATAGATAGATAGATAGATAGATAGATAGATAGATAGATAGATAGATAGATAGATAGATAGATAGATAGATAGATAGTAGATAGATAGATAGATAGATAGATAGATAGATAGATAGATAGATAGATAGATAGATAGATAGATAGATAGATAGATAGATAGATAGATAGATAGATAGATAGATAGATAGATAGATAGATAGACTTAGTCTAGACATAGTCTAGACTTCGTGCTTGTTAAAATAAATCTGTATGTATTATCATTTATCTCAAAAACTACCTTGTTAAGGTATTTTCAGACTACAATACTGAGTATTAATACTTGTCAAAAATGTTTGTATCATAATACAATTTACTAGTCTAAATATAATTTGTTAATTTTAGTTTCAAAAATATTACTGATTTTTTGGCATACGGTCGGTATCATAAATTTTTTAAAACAATTCAAAACTTTTTATTTCAAACGTATTCGGTATGTATTTTATAAATACAATAAAAAACAAAACAAAAAGTGTAAAATACATTAAAAATAAGAACGAAAAGTGCATAAATAATTGAAAATTGGATAAAAAATATTACAAATATTATAGTGTAAACATAAAATGTATTTTTCGGATTGATTTTTTGAAAATGCGAATTATTTTCATAATATTTTTAATTTGAAGTGTGTTAATACTAGGGTGACTCGATTTTTCAACCGGTTTTAAAACCGGTTTTTTCTGCTTTACCAGTGTCGGTTTTTTCTTAATGTTGATTTTTCGAATATCGAATAACCCGGTTTTTTCATTTTTTAAAAACCGGTTTCGAATACTTTTATTTGCTTTGTGTTCAAAGATTATTTAAATGAAATTTTTAAGTTAATAATAATACAGCCCGTCTAAATTTTAAAATATTCGAGTCGAGGAACTAGCGTTAAACTTTTTGATTTTCCTAATTAATTAAAAAAAAATAATTTGTAAAACTGATAACTGTTTGATAAAATTTTATCAATCTTAAGATTATATTCCAATTACAATAATTAATTTACGGCTGAAATTTTATGGAAGTGTTCGAATGCCTATGCGGATTTCCTAAACAGGGCTTTTAAAATAAGCTAGGATTACATAGTACCTTATGTATAACAGAAGTGTCCTACTTTTTTCCTAATTTTTTTATATTATAGAAATAATGTAAATCAGACGACTAGATCTAAAGTTATAATCTTTTAAACTGTTAAAAATCATTTCGGGTCATGTTTTACTAATCAAATTTAAACATGAACATTAAGTTTTTCAAATTAAAATATATTTTTTTTTTATTTATAAAAAAACCGGTTAACCGGTTTTTTCTGAATTTGAAAAATATCAACCGGTTTTTTTTTAAATGTCAGCTATTCGAACTATTCGAAAACCGGTTTTTGGAAAATGTTGAATAATCGATCACCCTAGTTAATACTCAGTATTGTAGTCTGAAAATACCTTTAGCAACTTTTACATCGTGTTTGCTTCAGTTTCCTGGCAACACTTTTTTGATGGTGTGTGGCATGGCTAAAGAAGACGTGGTTTTAATGTTGTTTATAAGGTGTATGGCTAAGCTAAATATATTTTTTCATTGGTTATTTTAGATATAAATAAAGTAATAATACATTTTTTTCGATTTTAATTAGATGGTTATTTTAAGTTGTTAAACGACAGTTTCGTTTTATAAAATGAGAGGGTAAATAAAATTTCATAAACATTTGCTCATAAGTGGTGAGTTTTTCAAGTTGTGTTAAACAAATTAATTCACCACATAAACCATTATTTAACTATGTTATCCAAATTATTGAACTGCCTTACCTTGATAGTGGTTGGTTTCTCCACAGTGGTAAATATTATGATTTAATGTTGCCTGCTTATAGGTGCTAAATTTTGTAACGAAAATTAATGATCTAGAATATACACTAAGCGGAATTTTATTAAAGGCACTTTAAATGTATAGTCGTTTTACATTTTATCATAAAATTTTTTGAATACATTTGTTTACTCTTTTTCTCTACATTGCACAGTGGGGCAGAATCTAAATTTTATTAAAATAAATCTGGCTTTTCTAAACGGCTGGCACGATCGGGTTAAAACTCGACACGGACGTAGCCAAGGGGTATTCGATTTTAGGTTTAGAATATATATCCGTCAATAATTCTAAACAAGAAATGTAAAAAAATTGTTAAAAGGTCACACGTCCTGCAATATAATATTCTCTGCAATTCTCAAAATGGAATCTGAAACACTTTGGCCCTTAGGGCTCACATTCCTTAGGGATAAATAAGGAACACATGAAGATTTTCAAAACTGCTTCTTTATGTTGACTAGACTATGAGTTAGTCTTATGAACTAGTCTAAAATGGGCTCGGGTTTCGTCATTAACTACTCTATGCACTAGTCCAACTAGTCCATGGACAAGTTTATTGAATATTCTATTAACTAGTCTATTGATTATAAATAGACTGGTATATGGACAAATAAATTAATTAGTCTAGGGACTACTCGGTAACAAATAAATTTCAAAATCCATCGGTTCTATATTTTCAATATTTTTTTTATTTATTATTTAAAAATGTTCGTTTGTTTTGTGGACTTAATAACTATGGAAGAATTAAAATATCAATAGGAAGTAACAATTTAATTTAAAATATTTATATAAAAAATAATAATAAAATAAATTTTAATTTAAATTTGTTATAAAAAATTATATATAAAATAATAATAATAAAACAATATATAAACTTATTAAATATATGAGATTTACGGTGTCTTGTTTTTGAAATTTTTTGTTTTTATATATATAAATAGATAAAATAAATTTTGAATTAAATTTAAAAAAATATATATCAAAAAAATTTACAAATTATAAATAAAAAGTTTATAAAATATTTTGTGTTTAAAATTTACAGAAAATAAACTATATAGAAAAATTAAAATAAAAGCAAAAACAATTAACTTAAAATCTCTGCTATAAAAATTAAATTTCGTAAAAAAAATAATATTTAAATTAAAGTGGTTTTATAAATTTTAATTAATAATTTGGTTTAAAGGGTAATTAATTACTTAATTAATTTTAGTTTTAAAAAATTATTTACAAACAATTTTGAAAGTTTTTTTATGGTCCTTAAAGGAAGTGGATTTTTTTTGTTAAAAATATTTAAAAATTTTAAAAGTATACATTTGGTTGTCTTTTAGATTTATAGCTAAAGTTTGTTTTTTTATTAAAATATAAAGTTTAAATTATTTGTAGAGAAAAAATTAACTTCTATGTTATATGTATTTAGGAAATATAAATTCTAAAGATTCTTTGGAAATTTTCTAGATTTTTTAAAAATATTTTAGGGATTTTTTTTCTAGATTTTTTTAGGTAATCTTTGGTTTTACTTTTTTGGATGTTTAGGGAGAGGTGGTTTAAAATTTATTGAAATTGCTTAGTTGTTGGTTTTTGTGATTTTAATAAGGGTCCTTCGAAACTCAGCAATGCGAATAATATGCATAGACAATAACAGACATGGAAAATTCAGATTTCGAAGAATTCGCGGTACACCACGAAATTTTTCGATACTTTTTCTAACTTATAAACTTTCGGTACATAGTCTAGTATAGTTAGTCATGTTAGTCTATAGTCTAGTCTATAGTCTAGGTCATAGTCTAGTCTATAGTCTAGTCTATAGTCTAGTCTATCGTCTAGTCTATAGTCTAGTTATAGTCTAGTCTATAGTCTAGTCTATAGTAGTCTAGTCTAGTCTATAGTCTAGTCTATAGTCTAGTCTATAGTCTAGTTCTATAGTCTAGTCATAGTCTAGTCTATAGTCTAGTCTATAGTCTAGTCTATAGTCTAGTCTATAGTCTAGTCTATAGTCTAGTCATAGTCTAGTCTATGTCTAGTCTAGTCTAGTCTATTAGTCTAGTCTATAGTCTAGTCTATAGTCTAGTCTATAGTCTGTCTATAGTCTAGTCTATAGTCTAGTCTATAGTCTAGTCTATAGTCTAGTCTATAGTCTAGTCTATAGTCTAGTCTATAGTCTAGTCTATAGTCTAGTCTATAGTCTAGTCTATAGTCTAGTTCTATAGTCTAGTCTATAGTCTAGTCTATAGTCTAGTCTAGTCTAGTCTAGTCTATAGTCTAGTCTATAGTCTAGTCTATAGTCTAGTCTATGTTCTAGTCTATAGTCTAGTCTATAGTCTGTCTATAGTCTAGTCTATAGTCTAGTCTATAGTCTAGTCTATAGTCTAGTCTATAGTCTATTCTATAGTCTAGTCTATAGTCTAGTCTATAGTCTAGTCTATAGTCTAGTCTATAGTCTAGTCTATAGTCTAGTCTATAGTTAGTCTATAGTCTAGTCTATAGTCTAGTCTATAGTCTAGTCTATAGTCTAGTCTATAGTCTAGTCTATAGTCTAGTCTATAGTCTAGTCTATAGTCTAGTCTATAGTCTAGTCTATAGTCTAGTCTATGTCTAGTCTATATCTAGTCATAGTCTAGTCTATAGTCTAGTTATAGTCTAGTCTATAGTCTAGTCTAATAGTCTAGTCTATAGTCTAGTCTATAGTTCAGTCTATAGTCTAGTCTATAGTCTAGTCTATAGTCTAGTCTATAGTCTAGTCTATAGTCTAGTCTATAGTCTAGTCTATAGTCTATAGTCTATAGTCTAGTCTATAGTCTAGTCTATAGTCTAGTCTATAGTCTAGTCTATAGTCTAGTCTATAGTCTAGTCTATAGTCTAGTCTATAGTCTAGTCTATAGTCTAGTCTATAGTCTAGTCTATAGTCTAGTCTCTAGTCTAGTCTATAGTCTAGTCTATAGTCTAGTCTATAGTCTAGTCTATAGTCTAGTCTATAGTCTAGTCTATAGAGTCTATAGTCTAGTCTATAGTCTAGTCTATAGTCTAGTCTATAGTCTAGTCTATAGTCTAGTCTATAGTCTAGTCTATAGTCTAGTCTATAGTCTAGTCTATAGTCTAGTCTATAGTCTAGTCTCTGGTCTAGTCTATAGTCTAGTCTCTGGTCTAGTCCATAGTCTAGTCTATAATCTATTCAACTTTAGTACTTTAAAAAGTAAAAAATACTCTTTTTATAAATTAGTACTATTTTAAAATCTTAATTTTCCATGCCTGGGCAATAACCAGATAAAGTTGGTTAAAATTTAGAATTCCTTCGAAACTCATAACCTTTAAAATTGAGTTTTTTGAATTATAATTCGAATTTTTTGAGAGTTTTTTTTTTTCAATAAATAGCCTTTTGTGGAAAGCAAATTTTATAGCACCGAGTCTTTCGGAACTAAGATATCATTTCAGTTGCTCCAAGAACTTTCTATAGTAAAAATATTTATACGAAGTGTTACTTATAAGTTCCCTCAGCTAGAAAAGGGTTTAAACATTTCTTTTAAAATAGAAATTTTAAAAGTTATAAAAACCAAAGTTTTGTAACGACTGAAATGAAAATGTATATGGTCCTTCGAGCTCCAGTCTAACAACTGGAAACGGATTAAATAACATCTTTAAAATTATTCCATTTTCACTACAGTCTCCCTATCGAACTTACGACTAAAATCATGCAAATGTTGTGGAACGAATTGCAAAAACTGTTGCTGTTGCAAATCGTGTAAATGTTGCTGACGTTGTAGTAAAAATTGATGATATTCATAATCATCATCCATGGAGGGACTACGACTCATATTATTTAAATGGCTGTGTAAGATTTGCTGTTGTTGTTGTTGGTGCTGCTGGTGTTGTTGCTCTTCAGCCAAATGTTGATGTAATTGTTCGATTTTAATGCTGTTATTGGGATCATTCGAGGAAGGTAATAATTCACCATAAGTTTCATAGACAGGAGAGGTGGGTGGTGAGTTGGTTGGTGGTTCGGGATGATAGGAATTTATAGGACTATGATGATTAGATCCCATATGTAGATTGGTTGGGTGACCATGAGGATTGTTGGCTGTTAATAGTTGTTGCTGCTGTTGATGATGATGATGTTGGTGTAATTGTTGCTGTAGATATTGTTGTTGCTGCTGTTGTTGTTGTGTCTGTGAATTGTTGTTGTTGTTGGGAGTTGCACATTTGTTGGCAGCTGCTGCTGTTGGTGATGTGGTGTTGTTGTTGCTGCTGCTGGGTGAATGAGGATTCATTAGCGTATTCGTTGTATGTTGCTGTGGTGTGGTTGTATTCATTAATTGTTGTTGTTCCGCTTGCTGTTGCTGTTGTATATATTTTTGCATAAATTTCAAATTTTCATTATCATTATGATTAAATGTTGTTGTATTGTTATTGTTATTATTATTAGAATTTAAATGATTAGAGGGAGATGAAGAGGCAGATGAGGCTTGATGTTGATGATGTTGAAACATTATGGGTGACATTTGTTGCTGCTGCTGCTGTTGTGCATGTTGTTGCTGATATTGCTGTGGTGACATATTACCCATATTATTAAGCTGTTGTGATTGCTGCTGTTGCTGTTGTTGTTGTTGCATTAACGGTGATGTTGGTGACATATTCATGCTGTGATTATTGTTATTGTTATTATGACAAGGCGATGATATACTATTGGTGGGTGATGTAGCCGCCGATTGTGTTAGTGATGATGTTGATGCATTTAATAATTGTTGTGTTAAAGGTTTAATATCTTTATTTTAAACATAAATTTTTTTACCCCACAATAAAACGACAATTAAATTGATAATCAATATGAAAAGAGACAAAAAAGAGAAGAATACGATAAATTATTAATAAGCATGCTGAGAGATGAGCTATAGTTTTCGTTTAACACTTACCATGATCGCCATTGAGCAGGCTCAAGTTGGCACTTTCTGTGCTAGTATTGAGAGTATTATTTGAGGCATTTATAGATTGTTCAGACGCCGCAGCAAGAGCTGCATTTGCGGCAGCTTGCTTTTTCGATAATTTTTCGGCTTTACAGCCTTTGGGTTTACGTTTGCGAGTCTGTTGAAGAAAAAATTTTATAAAAATTTAGTTCGGAATTCTTAATTTATAAAAACTTTTCTAGAAAAATTTAGAATATTGTATAATTTCTTTAAAAATTTACCTGTATTGTATCCTTTTTCATGGTTAAGGGACGTTTAACACTATGCAGCTTGTAATAGAGACCACAGGCATTACACACCGGTTCACCATTGGGATTACGACGCCATAAAGAAGTTTGGGTAGTCAAACAATTGGAGCAAGTCAAACCAGCCCTTCTAGAGGCACTCTTTATTAAAAAATTAAGAAAAAAAAAACAAAAATTAATTAAAAGTTTTCTAACTTAAAAAACAATTGTCGTATTCACAATCGCACAATCTATTGTGAATTGGACAATTATCAAATACTCAAAAATTAGAAAAAAACAAAATTTTTGAATTGAAAAAATAAAAAACAAATCGTATATTAAGAAAAACACCTACCAGACGTCGCGAAGTAGCACGACTAACAACATGTTCCTCTTTAATGTTGGTAGTGCTGTTGTTGTTGTTGCTGTTCCGATTTGTATACGGAAAGGTCTTATAGAAATCCCCGCCTGATTCAGCGGCCACTGTAATATAGTGATTGAGTTGTTTCATTAATTAAATGTTTAACAAACAAAAAAAAATTAATTGCATTTAATTTTTTTTCTACAAAATTTTAACAAACTAACTAAAGCATTCATTCAAAATAATACAAAAAAAAAACTTATTAAAATATTAATTTTTTTTGTTATTTTATATTTATAATAAATTCAATTAATTTTTCTAGGTTTTTTTTAATCTCTGCAAAACTATAAACTTTTAAGAAGCGAGAACGTTTTAAAAACAAAGGGCAAAGGATTTCTATAAGCTTGATTTTCTTTATTTTTTTTTTTGTAAATTATAAAAGATAAATTCAAAAATTTTGTTTTTCTTTTTTGTAATTACTGTAAAATAATTTACCAATCTTCTGGGTGGTTTAATTAAGGGACGATTCATTCCGTTCATTTTATGATAAAGACCGCACGCATTGCATAAATAATGTCCGGTATTATCACGTCGCCATAGTGGAGTTGAAATTGCACCACAATTGACACATTCTCGCCCCTCCGTAAAAAAATCGGCATCAAAAAATGCTTCAAATATAATAGACACATAACAAAATACCATCAATATTTATAATGTTTGGGGTTTCTTTTTTTGCTATTTTAACGTTTCCAAAACATAAAAAAAATTTTACTTAATAATTTAATGAAAAACAAAAGTTATATAGTTCCTATTGTTGTTGTTTTGTTGTAGTAAAAATTATGTGTGATTGTGTAACAAATCAAAAAAAAAATTAATTGAATTTATTATAAAAAATAATAAATATTTGTTTGTTTTTCTAAATGATTTAAAAAAGAAATATAAATAGTGTTGAATGATTTTAAATAAAAAAATGATAGTAGGTTAGTTGATGTAGAGTATTTGTAGGCTTAAGAATAAAATTAATATTAGTAGCATATTTTAAGGAGGAGTATGTTAGTTTTTAATTTAAACTAAGTTTAAGTTATTGTTAATATTCATGTTTAATTTATTTGGGGCTCTAATCTAAACGATATTTTTTTGATATTTTAAATGAAATATTGCTTCTACGTAAGTTTTTGATCTTTTATCTTAATTATATTTAAACTATTCTCTTAAACCTTTTAAGTCTTAGGGCTAGTATCTTACTATTCAGTTACTCAGGGAACTTAAAATCGAAAAAATTTGGACGGATTTTAATCATAGTAACAGTAGATTTTCTTTGATATCAAACTGTTGGGAAACTTTCAAAGGATATTTTTGTATTGTTTTAAGTACTCGCTCAAATGATTCAAATATGTTATGAGGTTCAAAATTCTTAATTACAACTGTTTAGCAACCCACTTGACCGATATCATTTGACGAAAGAAACCGGAAAAACTTAAAGAAAAAAGTTTTTGTAACGTTTTAAAACTTTGCTTTGAAGAAGCCAAAAATTAACTTAATGATAAGTTTAAATTCGCTTATTGTTGAGCCTCAGGTAGGAGTTTTTGTAGAGTCCAGTCAGTCGACCCAGGATTCACACTTCCCGAATAGGCCCGATGGGAGGCCCTCTGTTGTTAATTTGGATTTGATGAAACATACATATATCCGGCAAACGAACGAAGAATGAAACGAAAGATAGAACGAGCGAACGAAGACGAGCGGAGAAGAGAGATGAGAGAGCAGAGAGCAGGACGAAGAGAGAGAGAGAGAGAGAGAGAGAGCGAGAGAAGAGAGCGAAGAGAGAGAGCGAGCGAGAGAGCGAGAGAGAGAGAGAGAGCGAGCGAGCGAGAGAGCGAGCGAGCGAGAGAGCGAGCTAGAGAGGCGAGCGAGGAGCGAGCGAGAGCGAGCGAGCGAGAGCGAGAGCGAGCGAGCGAGAGAGCGAGCGAGCGAGGAGCGAGCGAGCGAGGAGCGAGCGAGCGAGCGAGCGAGCGAGCGAGCGAGCGAGAGAGCGAGAGAGAGAGAGCGAGGCGAGCGAGCGAGAGCGAGCGAGCGAGCGAGAGAGAGAGCGAGCGAGAGCGCGAGCGAGCGAGAGAGAGCGAGCGAGCGAGCGAGCGAGGAGCGAGAGAGCGAGAGAGCGAGCGAGAGAGAGCGAGCGAGCGAGCGAGCGAGAGCGAGCGAGCGAGCGACGAGCGAGCGAGAGAGCGAGCGAGAGAGCGAGCGAGCGAGCGAGCGAGCGAGAGAGCGAGCGAGCGAGCGAGCGAGCGAGAGCGAGCGAGCGAGCGAGCGAGCGAGCGAGCGAGCGAGCGAGCGAGCTAGCGAGCGAGCTAGCGAGCGAGCGAGCGAGCGAGCGAGCGAGCGAGGAGCGAGCGAGGAGCGAGCGAGGAGAGCGAGCGAGGCGAGCGATCGAGCGAGCGAGCGAGCGAGCGAGCGAGCGAGCGAGCGAATCTATCTATCTATCTATCTATCTATCTATCTATCTATCTATCTATCTATCTATCTATCTATCTATATATCTATCTATCTATCTATCCATCTGTCTGTCTGTCTATCTATCTAACCAACTTTTTATAGCGAAACTCGAAAGTGTCTTCCATGCGATAATACGATGAATGTGCTCTCACATTTAATCGCTGGAGTATAATTATATTGTTGTTTTGTTTGGAAGAACTTTTCCTCGCAGAAGAGCCATCAATTAGTTACATGCAAGTGACTTTTAGAAGACACTCAGACGTGACTTAAACGTACAGAAAGTGAAAGTTGAAAGCAGTTGAAGGTTTTAACATCTTGTTCATTTTTTAGGCTTTAGGAACAGTAAATTCAAATTAGTTGTAGCTTTAAAAGGAAGTCGTTAACTAAAACCAATCCACTACAAAAGACTAATTTTAAATAGAAAAAAACTGTATGGAAATCTATAACAACAAATGGTTTTCACAAAGTCCTTTATTTAACTAGTAAATATTTACACAAAAACCAAAACCCAGACCACATTTACACAGGTTACGTAAATAGGAAAAAGAAAATTTTCTTAAAATCTACCTAAATTTTGAAGGATACTCAAACAACAATTTTGTGAAAACTGAGTAAGTGTGAAATTTTTATAAGCACAAATTTATGTTTTTCTTTAATGTGGCCACACATGCGTGTTAATGAAGGGACAGATACATAAGGCAGGGAAATTCAAAGAAATTTCTTGAGAGAATATAGGTTTTCAACGTTTTGAAATATTTTTTTTTTATAAATAAATTAACTTGAAATTATATTTAAATTATTTTAAATACTGTTTGTCTGCTTTAAGAAAAAGGTCATAGCCTTTTTCTTCTTTTTTTTTGTTTTGGTATGTGTGAACACATTAATATATAAAGCTTATCAGTTTAAATTAATATATAATACTAGGCAAATACGTGTTTTTAATATAAATAATAAATAAAGTAATTAACTACGAAACAAAAATAAACAATATTAATTGAAATTTAAATTTAAACTTACTGGCTGACAATGAGGCAGAGGCCGACAAATGGGCTGCTACTAAATTAGTAGCAGCAGCAGCAGGACTTGTTACCTCAGCTGATGAGCTGACCGTACGACCATTAACAGCGGAACGTTATAACATTTGTATTGGCGGCAGTTAGGACATTATTCAAAGCTTGATTACCCACCACCGAAGAGGGAGCATAACTAATGGCCTCATAAGGACTAGACCAAGTATCGTTCTAAATTGTCAAGAAAAGGAAAAATAAAATATATTTAATAAAGTAAATTTTGAAAAAAAAACGTTAGAGTATTTTAAAGCAACTTACATGAGTTCTATAATTAGTCAAGGAGCCATAACGATCGACTGCTGAAGCATGTGTATTTTGATTATAGGAAGTAGTGGCTATACGCTGGAATGCTGGCAAAGTACCACCACCACCACCAGCACCATTACTTTGTGTACTTTTGGGTGAACCATAGTCATCCGAATGAGAATTTGTTTCATTGAGATTATTGTTATTGGAGTAGTTGTTAAAGCCCCAGCGGTAGTATGATTACTTTGACTCGATGTAGTGGCTACACCTGAACCAGAGCTATGATGTTGTGAGGCTGTTGGCGGAGGTGTTGAAGCTGAGGCTGTTGACTGCATACCATACTGCATGCCATTGGCTGCTGACGCTAGCAAAGGTGCCGCATACACTGAACTGCAATTCATAATTTTTATAAAGAAAATAATTGTTTAATTATTACTTTAAAATTATTATTTTTAATTTATCAAAGTTCTTTTTTTTATATAAATATAAGTATCAAAGTATTTGTTTTTCAAAAATTTGCCTTTAAATTTGTTTGTATTTTGTTTTTAGTACTTTTTTTTTTAACAAATTTAATATGATGTATTTTAAAAACATTTTTTTTTTCGAAATATTTATTATATATGTATGTATGTATTTTAAAAATATATAATATTATTTACCTATAGCAATAGTTTTTCAAGTACATATTATTATAATGGAGAAAACATATTCATTTTGTTGAAAGTTTGTTTTATTTCGTACCGGATGTTAGAAACGCATACAATTTTAGTTTTTTTTTTTATTTGATTTTTTATTACATATTTTTAAAATTATTCATAATATTAATAGCACTGCAAGTTAAATTGCTAAACATGTTGAAATCTAAAGAAATAAATAGCCAAAAAAAGTACCTAAAAATAAAGTACTTTTATAGAAACTTGTCAGCTAACTATAGAAATAATTTAAAATCTAATAAAGATTTAAATTGAACGAAAATATTTCTTAAAACTCTATAAACAAAACCTTAACTTGTCCCCTAACTTTTTGGTACTAATTGAGTGCCAAAAAGTACTTTTTACACTTCTAATGGCATAGAAACTTAATTTTTTGCTTCATTTGTGTTCCATAAGTACTATAAGCTAAACAAGTATAAGTTACAGGTTTTTTTATTCAGTATGGTTTTTAAAAAGTACTTTTTTAGTACTTAATATTAAAGAGCATGGTATTTTAAAATTTTGGACTTATTTTTTTAACACATTTGTGTCCCAAGTAATAGTGTTCATTCTCAACAACATTTTTAACACATTATTCAAAATATTATAAAAATTCTAATTTTTAATTTCGAAAATAGTAAAATTTTTATTTAAATGTTATAAGAAAGTACTTTTTACAGTACTTCTTACACTACTAATGCCATTTGGAAGTTAATTTTTTGCTACTTTTGTGTCCCTATGTGCTGTAAGCTAAACAAATATAAGTCACAAGAGATGTAGGTTTTTTATTCACTATGTTTTTAAAAAGTACTTTTTTAGTACTTTATGTAGTAGGGCATAAGATTTTGTAATTTTGAACTTAATTTGTTAGCACATTTGTGTCCCAAAGTAATATTTTCATTCTCAACAACATTTTTAACAAATTATTTCAAAATATTATAAAAATTTTAGTAAAATAGTAAGTTTTTAAAAGTACTTTTTACAGTGCGATTACCATTTTGAACTTAAACTTCTTAAACACATTTGTGCCCCTAAGTGATTTAAGCTAAACACGAATAAGTGGCAAAAGGCGTACGTTTCTTATTCACAGTGGTTTCAAAAAAGTACTTTTTTAGTACTTTATATAGTAGAACATAAGCTTTGTAATTATGAAATATATTTTTGAACACATTTGTGTCCCCAAGCAATAGTCTTCATTCTCAACCACATTTTTAACAAATTATTTCAAAATATTATTAAAAATTTAGTTTTAATTTCTAAAATAAGAAGATTTTTGTTTACCATGTTATAAAAAAGTACTTTTTATAGTAATTTTTAAAGTACTATTACAATTTTGAACTTTACTTCTTTAACACATTTGTAGCCCTAAGTGCTTTAAGCTAAACACGTATTAGTCGCTAAAGGCGTACGTTTCTTATTCACAGTGG
>NW_023997866.1:0-16485 GCF_015586225.1 Lucilia sericata
ACTAACTAAGTAACTAACTAACTAACTAACTAACTAATAACTAACTAACTAACTAACGAAAGAACGAACAAAGAACGAAACGAAAACGAACGAACGAAACGAACGAAAAGAACGAACGAACGAACGAACGAACGAACGAAAGAAACGAACTAACGAACGAACGAACGAACGAACGAACGAAACGAAAACGAACGAACGAAACGAACGAAACGAAGACGAACGAACGAACGAACAAACGAACGAACGAACGAACGAACGAACGAACGAACGAACGAACAACGAACGAAACGAAACGAAGAACGAACGAACGAAAACGAACGAACGAACGAACGAACGAAACGAACGAACGAACGAACGAACGAACGAACGAACGAAAGAACGAACGAACGAACGAAGAACGAACGAACGAACGAACGAACGAACGAACGAACGAACGAACGAACTAACGAACGAACGAACGAACGAACGAACGAACAAAAAACGAACGAAAGAACGAAAAAACGAACGAAGAACGAAAGAACGAAAAACTAACGAAAACGAACGAACGAACGAACAACGAAGAACGAAACGAACGAACGAACGAACACGAAACGAACGAAAAAGAAATAACGAACGAACGAACGAAAGAACGAACGAACGACGAAACGAACGAAACGAACGAAAGAAAGAAGAACGAACGAACGAACGAACGAACGAACGAACGAAAGAACGAAAACGAAGAACGAACGAACGAAACGAACGAAACGAACGAACGAACGAAACGAAACGAAACGAACGAACTAACAAACGAACGAACGAACGAACGAACTAACTAACGAACGAACGAACGAACGAACGAAGAACGAACGAACGAACTAACGAACGAACGAACGAAGAACGAAACGAACGAACGAACGAAGAACGAACGAATAACGAAACGAACGAACGAACGAACGAACGAAACGAACGAACGAAACGAACGAACGAACGAACGAACGAACGAACGAACGAACGAACGAAAGAACGAACGAACACCGAACGAACTAACTAACGAACGAACGAACTAACTACGACGAACGACGAACGAACGAACGAACGACGAACGAACGAATAACTAACGAACTAACGAACTGAACGAACTAACGAACGAACGAACGACGAACTAACGAACTAACGAACAGAAACGAACGACTAAAGAACGAAACTAAACGAACGAACGAACGAACACGAACGAACGAACTAACCGAACGAACGAACTAACTAACCTAACGAACTAAACTAACTAACGAACTACTAACTACTAACTACACTAACTAACTAACTAACTGAACCTAACTAACTAAACTGACTACTAACTAACTAACTACTAACTCACTAACTAATAACTAACTAACAACTAACTAACTAACCACTAACTAACTAACTAACTTACTACTTACTTACTTTAACTAAATAATAACTAAACTAACTAACTAACTAACTAACTAACTAACTAACTAACTAACTAACTAACTAACTAACTAATTACTAACTAACTAACTATACTTACTTTACTTACTTACTTACTTACTTACTAACTAACTAACTAACTAACTAACTAACTAACTAACTAACTAACTAACTAACTATTTAATTAAAGTAAAATAAATACTAATTTTTTTTATAAAGTAGTTAAATTGCTATTTTAAAATAAACTTATTAAAAAATCTTACATTTCTTCCAAATATCAAAAATACTACTATTTTCAAAAAGTACTTAAAAATACTACTTTTTGCAAAAATTTCTATTTATAGTAAAAAATCATCAAAATTTTATGTTTATAATATTTTTTATACAAAATACCAAATATACTACTTTTTTCAAAAAGTACTTAGATACATACTACTATTTGTAAAAAGTTTTAAATTTATTTATTTTTAGTAAAAACTCATAAAAATTTAAATTTTATTTAGCTTTTTAGGAAAAATACAAAAAATATATATAATACCTTTTTCCAAAAAGTATCAAAAATATTACTATTTGTGTAAAGTTGTAAATTGTCCTCTTTTGAAAGTAAAATTAATAAAAATCCGTAAATTTTTTTTCATAAAATATCAAAAAAAAAAAAAATTCTTTGAAAAAGCATTAAAAATACTATTTTTTGCTAAAAGTTTAAAAAGGATTTTTTATAGCAAAAAAGCATACAAATAAAGTTTTTTATGTAAAATACCTTAAACAGAACTTTTTCTATAAAGTACTAAAATACTACTTTTTGTAAAAAGTTCAAAAATTTTACATTTTAAAGTAAAATTTATAAATAATAGTTAATTCTTTCATAAAATAACAAAAATACTACTTTTTTCTAAAAGTACTAAAAATACTACTTTTTTAAAAAAATATTTTTTTAAATAAATTAATAAAAACTAGTAATTTTTTTTCATAAAATACCGACAAATACTTTTATTTTTAAATTTGTAAAACTACTACTATTCGGAAAAAATACTACTTTTTTAAATAGTATTAAAAATACTACTTTTTGTAGAAATTTCAAAAAAATTATATATGAAAGAAAAATCAATTAAAACTCAAACATTTTTTCATAAAATAACAAAAATACTACTTTTCTCAAAATGTACCAGAAATACTACTTTTTTCAAAATGTACCGAAATATGCTACTTTTTGTAAAAAGTTAGAAAATTGCTATTTTAAAGTAAAATTAATAAAGTCCCGTTAAATTTTTCATTAAATACCAAAAATACTACTTTTTGAAAAAGTACTAAATATACTACTTTTTGTAAAAAGCTTAACAATTGTTATTTTAAGGTAAAATTAATAAAAACTTGTATTTTTTTTTATAAAAATTTACATTTTTACCATGATTCCATTAGTGTAACTTGTATAATTTTTAGTTTCCCTTTAGATTTGTTGACAACTTTCTTAAATAACATTTTTTTATAACTTTCCATTATTTAATATGCTTGTGTTAATGTTTTTTAAAAAAATTGTATTTTCTATTTATTACAATAATTGAAAACGAAATCATTATAAGTACAACATATGTTGTATACTTATGAGGGAATAACATGACAGTTTTGTATTACAATATATTCTTGTAATAGAAAACTTCGTTAGAGATGAGGGGAGCAAGCCTCCTCACACACAGCATACAAACATACATTTTCATTTCATTTTCAAAAAAAAATACATATTTTACCGCATTTTTAGGTTTCGTTGGTGGGTAGGTTGGTTGGTTGGTTCGATTGATGTAGTTGTTGTTGCTAATGTCATTTAAATGCATTTGTTGTAAAACTTAATTTTATGCCCATTATTGTTATAAAATAGATACTAGACTTGAACAAACCAAATACACTAACATACACATTTACCATGTTATGGTGATAGGTATAAAGAATATTTGTAATTATGTTTGTGCGGTAGGTATGGAAGCATGTAATTATGTTTATGCCACATAGTACATACATATACTATTTTACATGCAACATACACACACATTTTGTAAGTATTTTTATGGTAGGCGGGCGACTAAATAGAAGTCAACAAAGTGTGACGCGGTAATATTAAGTTTTAGCAACAATAATGTCACCACAAAAGCAAAAAAACTAAAAAAAATAGAAAAAATCAAAAGTGATGAATGCATTTTTATGCCATAAATATATAACAAACGAAGCATTAAACCAAAACCAGCAAATGCAAACGTAAACGCAAAAAGTACTTTTTCAAATGGTTGCAACCCAACGGTCTAATTGCAACACAACAACTTCACTTTATTTACAAACAGTAACTCGCTCCCCTTTTTTTTCATGTTTTTTATTTATAATCAGCATTTAATATACAAACTTCATACAAGTTCAACACATGTCAAATGGAAAGAAAGAGTTGTTTAAAAAAGTACTAAAAAAAACAACAAACTATTTAAAACAAAATATCAGTATTTCTTTACTAAATAGTAAAATCCCAGAGGAAATACTAAATTGGACGGGGAAACAGCTAAATTGTAATGCTTCATAAGACACAAAATGTCAAACTATTTTTTTGTTATTATAAATGCAGTTTAATGTAAATGATTGTTTTTGTCTTTCTTGTTACAAATTATTGAGGAAGTTTATGTAATTTGTTTGTAACTACAATATAATTTATGTAAAATTATGTATTTTATAAAGCAATGACATCAACGAGTAAATTGTAGTACAAAATATAAAGTAACTTATAAAATTGTTCTTTTACCTTAATCATAGATTCTTAATTAAGTTTTTTTTTTTTAATTTCTATCTTTTTCTATTAAAAATTCCTAAAACTTTGAAATTTTTCGTAAATTTTTAAGAATTCTATAATTTCTATCCAAAACAATTTATTTTACAAATTTTTAAAAATAGTAGTATTTTTAGTACTTTTTTAAAAAAGTAGTATTTTTGGGTTTTTTATATAAAAAACTTTATAATATAATGCTTTTATAATAATTTAATGCTTTTTAACAAAAACAAGACATTTTACAAATTTTTAAAAATAGTAGTATTTTAAGTACTTTTCTAAAAAAGTAGTATGTTATGTATTTTATATAAAAAACTTAATAATTTTATAACTTTTACCAAAGACAAGAAATTTTAGACATTTTTAAAAATAGTAGTATTTTTAGTACTTTTTTTCAAAAATCATAGTATTTTTGTAATTTTATTAAAAGGGCCATTTTTAAAAAAATAATTTTATGTTTGTTTACAAAATTAATTTTAAACATTTTTAGTAGTATTTTTAGTACATTTCTAAAAAAAGTAGTATTTTGGGTATTTTATATAAAAAACTTAATAATTTAATGATTTTAAACTTCATTTTACACATTTTTAAAAATAGTAGTATTTTTAGTACTTTTCTCAAAAAGTAGTATTTTGGGTATTTTCTACAAAAAACTTAGTAATTTAATGATTTTTAATACGAAGAAGAGATTTTACATATTTTTAAAAATAGAAGTATTTTTAGTACTTTTTTTAAATTAGGCAGTTATTTGGGTATTTTATAAAAAAACTTAATAATTTTATAATTTTTACCAAAATCGAGACATTTAAAAAATTTTTTAAAATAGTAGTATTTTTAGTACTAAAAAAACTAAGTATTTTTGTTATTTTATTAAAAAAGTGCCATAAACTTTAAATTTGCATGATTTTTTACTAAAAATAAATAAATTTACAAACTTTTTACAAAAAGTATTATTTTTAGTACTTTTTTTGAAAAAAGTACTCTTTTTGTATTTTATGAATTAATTTACCAGTTTTTATTAATTTAAATTTAAATAATCAATTGTATAATATATTACAGAAAGTAGTATTTTCAGTACTTTCTTTAAAAAAGTAGTATTTTTGGTAATTTATATATAAATAGCAATAAACTTAAACATTTTAGTGATTCTTTTCTTTTAAGTAAACATTTTTTAACTTTTTACAAAAAGTAGTACATATTTTTAGTACTTTTTGAAAATAGTAGTATTTTTGGTATTTTATGAGAAAAATTACTAGTTTTTAGTAATATTATTTTCTAAATTACGAGTTTTTATTAATTTTTCATTAAAATAATAACTTTTTAACTTTTCACAAAAAGTAGTATTTTTACTACTTTTTATAAAACGTTTTTTTTTTGTATTTTATCAACAAATTTACTGTTTTTTATTAATTCTACTTAAAAAATCCAGTTTTTTACATTTTACAAAAAGTAGTATTTTTAATACTTTTTGAAAAAATTAGTTTTTATGGCCTTTTAGTCAAAATTTTACTTTATAAGTACATATTTAATTTAAACTAAAAATTTTGCAACATTTTACCCAAAAGTAATAATTTTGAAAAAAGTAGTATTTTTAGTACTTTTTTCAAAAAAGCAATTTTTTGTTATTTTTAACAAAAAATCTACCAGTTTTTATTAATTTAACATAATAATAGCAATTTTTTTTACTTTGTCTTACCCAAAAGTAATATTTTAGAAATAAGTAGTATTTTTAGTACTTCTTCAAAAAAAGCAATTTTTTGTTATTTTTAACAAAAAATCTACCAGTTTTTATTAATTTAACATGAGAGTAGCAATTTTTACATTTTTTAAAAAAGTAGTATTTTTAGTACTTTTTTTTAAAACTTTATAATTTTTTATATTTGATACAAAAACATGATAAACAATAAGAAATGACTTTAAAAAGGTATTTTAAACTTAAAATTGTGTGTTTTGAAAATAGTAGTAGTTTTTACTACTATTTTGAAAAACCTTTTTATTAGTTTTATTTAATTTTTAAAGTTTATTTTAGTTTAAAATGATAAATATTACTTTTTTTAACTTTTTTAAAAAAGTAGTATTTTTAGTACTTTTTTTTAAATTTTATAATTTTTGATATTTGATACAAAAACATGATAAACAATTAGAAATGACTTTAAAAAGGTATTTTAAACTTCAAATTGTGTGTTTTGAAAATAGTAGTAGTTTTTACTACTTTTTTGAAAAACCTTTTTTTCAGTTTTATTACATTTTTAAAGTTTATTTTAGTTTAAAATTATAAATATTACCTTTTTTGTAACTTTTTTAAAAAAGTAGTATTTTTAGTACTTTTTTTAAAAATTTTATAATTTTTGATATTTGATACAAAAACATGATAAACAATTAGAAATGTCTTTAAAAAAGTATTTTAAACTTGAAATTGTGTGTTTTGAAAATATTAGTAGTTTTTACTACTATTTTTAAAAACCTTTTTTTAATTTTTAAAGTTTATTTTAGTTTAAAATGATAACTATTACTTTTTTTGTACCTTTTTTAAAAAAGTAGTATTTTTAGTACTCTTTTTATTATAGCTTTTCTTTAAGCGTTTTTCAATTATTTCTTTGATTTTTTTGTGTTTATTTAAGATTTTTTCATTGGAATTTCTCTTCCTAGTATTTTGTTAGGAAAAAAAATCATATAAAAAGATCTCACTTACGGTATCTGAGTTTTAATTTCTATTTAAAACTTTAACACTCCTCTCTATCTATGTATGTACATCACCTTGTTAAAGTTTATTATCTAACATTTGAAATACAAAACAATTTAAAGCAAAAAGTAATAAAAACTTAAACTTGGAATATAAAAACAGTTTAACATTCGTTATTTTTGAGAATTTTCTTAAAAAAGTGTTGAGGCTTGTAGACCAAAACCAGCAATTGTCTAATAAAATTTCAAATTAAAATTTTTATGTCTCCCCTCTCTCTCTCTCTCTTAAACTTGTTCTAAAGAAATTTAAATTAAAAGTTTACAAATCTTAGATTAAATTACCCAGCCAACATTTGTTTTATAATTGACGTCACTTGTTGGATAAAAAAAAATCTCAAAATTTGCAAAAAAAAAAAAATTATTGTTTTTGTTGTGTTTTTAAAACATTTCCCATATAAATTTGTTAAATTTTAATAAATAATACAAAACGGGGAAGTCATTGACTTTTTATAAAAATGTTTAATGATATTAATATCATTTATATATTATTTTTTTTAATTAAAAAACAAACCCAAAAGCAACAAAAAGTTCATTGTAATTTTGTTAAAAAAAAGCTGCCAACAAATTGTTTATTATAATATGTCGCCATATGTCAGGAGAGATGGAGTAAGGGGGATTGTTTGTGATAATCCACCCACTGGTGGTTATTGTCTTCAACATATTTTCTTTATCACCAACCCGGAAAACTTTAATAATTTTAAAAGCTTTTCCTTTTTTTTGTTAAGTTGTCACATACAAACACACACTATAGCAAACAAAGTGTATCTTAAAGAAGACACACAACTCTAGAACAGTGATCGGCAAGAGAAGTTAACAAGGAGCCATACAAAACAAAGTCTATCAAGGTAAAAAAAAAAATTAAAAAATTACTTCTAGTAACTTTAAAACATTAAAACAACAAATTCTCTTTAAGCCCATCACTGCTCTAGCACAGAACATAAATGTAATCTAATGCTTTTGACACAATTTGCAACAGCAGCCAGCCAGCATACCCAGGCATCTGTTGCAAAGGGACTAAACTCGCAAAACTCCTCCATGTGGTGTAATACTATGATTACACTTATCTATGCTAAATACTAAAGTTATATTCCTTCATATTCTTTTTGCCTTAATCACTCTGCAAAAGGGGTGTTCTTTACATTCTTCTGTTTTGTGCCTTCTTCCCCAAACGCTATGTTGTTTATAAACAAAAAATGGAAAAAAGGCGAAAAAGCTAACAAAAAAAAAATACAAAACAGAAATATTGTACAAAAGTTGAAGTCATAAAAGTAAAGTTCAATGAACTTTTACTTGAGTGACTCTTATAATTTGAAGTAAAAAAGGGGAGTTTTGCAAAATAAAATATAAAAAAATTCTAACATCTTTATAAGAATCACAAAGAGGAGAATTAAAGCAAAGATATTACTTTAAAACTAAGAATTAAAAAAAACTAGGGAATAACTCCAAAAGAACTGCAATAGAACCAAAGAGAACTAGAACAGAACTAGAACAGAACTAGAACAGAACTAGAACAGAACTAGAACAGAACTAGAACTAGAACAGAACTAGAACAGAACTAGAACAGAACTAGAACAGAACTAGAACAGAACTAGAACAGAACTAGAACAGAACTAGAACAGAACTAGAACAGAACTAGAAACAGAACTAGAACAGAACTAGAACAGAACTAGAACAGAACTAGAACAGAACTAGAACAGAACTAGAGCAGAACTAGAACTGAACTAGAACAGAACTAGAACAGAACTAGAACAGAACTAGAACAGAACTAGAACAGAACTAGAACAGAACTAGAACAGAACTAGAACAGAACTAGAACAGAACTAGATCAGAACTAGAACAGAACTAGAACAGAACTAGAACAGAACTAGAACAGAACTAGAACAGAACTAGAACAGAACTAGAACAGAACTAGAACAGAACTAGAACAGAACTAGAACAGAACTAGAACAGAACTAGAACAGAACTAGAACAGAACTAGATCAGAACTAGAACAGAACTAGAACAGAACTAGAACAGAACTAGAACAGAACTAGAACAGAACTAGAACAGAACTAGAACAGAACTAGAACAGAACTAGAACAGAACTAGAACAGAACTAGAACAGAACTAGAACAGAACTAGAACAGAACTAGAACAGAACTAGAACAGAACTAGAACAGAAACTAGAACAGAAGTAGAACAGAACTAGAACAGAACTAGAACAGAACTAGAACAGAACTAGAACAGAACTAGAACAGAACTAGAACAGAACTAGAACAGAACTAGAACAGAACTAGAACAGAACTAGAACAGAACTAGAACAGAACTAGAACAGAACTAGAACAGAACTAGAACAGAACTAGAACAGAACTAGAACAGAACTAGAACAGAACTAGAACAGAACTAGAACAGAACTAGAACAGAACTAGAACAGAACTAGAACAGAACTAGAACAGAACTAGAACAGAACTAGAACAGAACTAGAACAGAACTAGAACAGAAACTAGAACAGAACTAGAACAGAACTAGAACAGAACTAGAACAGAACTAGAACAGAACTAGAACAGAACTAGAACAGAACTAGAACAGAACTAGAACAGAACTAGAACAGAACTAGAACAGAACTAGAACAGAACTAGAACAGAACTAGAACAGAACTAGAACAGAACTAGAACAGAACTAGAACAGAACTAGAACAGAACTAGAACAGAACTAGAACAGAACTAGAACGAACTAGAACAGAACTAGAACAGAACTAGAACAGAACTAGAACAGAACTAGAACAGAACTAGAACAGAATAGAACAGAACTAGAACAGAACTAGAACAGAACTAGAACAGAACTAGAACAGAACTAGAACAGAACTAGAACAGAACTAGAACAGAACTAGAACAGAACTAGAACAGAACTAGAACAGAACTAGAACAGAACTTGAACAGAACTAGAACTGAACTGAAACAAAACTATAACAAAACTAGGTTTCAAGTTTGTGAGTCAGAGCGCAATTAAACTATTAGCTTTTCATCTCTGTCTTTAGCATAAGACTTTACATGTGCAGGTTTAAAGTTCTTGTCATAATTATATTTACAATAAATGTTTATTTTAAAAAAATACATTGACTGATTTTTTTTTTTTTCACGTCTAAAAGCATCATTAACATTAATATGTTAAACTAAAGTGCATTTTTAATAGAAATACTCAATAATTTTATACTAAGCATTATTTAATAACATTGTTATTATTCAAAAACAAAGTTCAGTTTAGTTTTCACATTATTACACAGAATTTTTCTTTAGCTTTTGAACATTCCTACTAGTTGACCTAATTTGTGTAATTTACACAAATTTTTGACGTAAAAAACCTCAATACTACTTACACATTATTTCTTTGTTTAAACACAAATTTATTTAATATGATAAACATTTGTTAGCAATTTGCCAAACGAAATGGCAAGAACATTAAATAAGTTCTCCAAGTAATTGCAGTTATAAATTTGTTGTCAAATTTGTTTTAAAATTTTAACCGAATTTGTGTATAAATTAATAAAAATTAAATTCTTACCTTTAAATTTCCAAAGAATTAGAAGACAAAGAAAAAATTCTGAAAATAAAGAAAAAAAATTAGCAATTAGTAAAATAATTTTACAAAATGTTTGAAATATAATAATTTTTAAAATTAAAACTAGAACAGAACTGGAACAGAACTAGAACAGAACTGGAACAGAACTAGAACAGAACTAGAACTGAACTAGAACAGAACTGGAACAGAACTAGAACAGAACTAGAACAGAACTAGAACAGAACTAGAACAGAACTAGAACAGAACTAGAACAGAACTAGAACAGAACTAGAACAGAACTAGAACAGAACTAGAACAGAACTAGAACAGAACTAGAACAGAACTAGAACAGAACTAAAACAGAACTAAAACAGAACTAAAACAGAACTAAAACATAACTAGAACAGAACTAGAACAGAACTAGAACCGAACTAGAACAGAACTAGAACAGAACTAGAACACAACTAGAACACAACTAGAACACAACTAGAACAGAACTAGAACACAACTAGAACAGAACTAGAACAGAACTAGAACAGAACTAGAACAGAACTAGAACAGAACTAGAACAGAACTAGAACAGAACTAGAACAGAAATAGAACAGAACTAGAACAGAACTAGAACAGAACTAGAACAGAACTAGAACAGAACTAGAATATCGTTCATCAAAGTTCTAGTTAGTTATGTTTACAATTTACTACAATTGTCAGCAGGACAGACATTATTTCTCTTACCTTTTTACTAGAAAGATGTTATGTAAAGACTATTATGAAAGCTTAGGAAGTTTGACTTTAAACGCTATAATTATTTATATTATATCGTAAAACTTCCTTAATTTTCTTTATAATTCTAAAGTTGTATATTCTTAAAATCACTTTTTTAAGGATTTCATTTACGTGTGTCTATCGCTATCAATTACATTTCATTATTTTCTAATTAATATTGATTAGTTTGCTATTCACATGCATAGAAATTAAATAAAACGATATGCAGACAATAAAAGGAAAATTTAAACTTAATCAATTAATTAAACAGCAAGTAACTCACAGCTAAACATTTTCATTTTCAAACTAAAGACTTTACATACTAAAACTAAATAAACGAGGGCAGTGGGCAAAGTTCTTAAAACGAATAGTTTAAGAACTTTTTGATTAAAAAATATGTACGTTAGATATTAATTTTATATTTTTTAATTAAATCACGAATTTGGAAAATTTACCTCTTTTTTAAAGCTTGTTTTAAGTGACTTTTTATACCTAACCTCCTTTATTTACATTCAAGTAATATGGAAAAAAATGTATACATTTCTTTAGAAATTAATTTATGCATAAAAAATAATCAAACACCACAATAAGTAGAAGGAAAAAAACAAGCTCAGTCATGTTGTTAAACATAGTCTGTAGTTTACAATGGCATGAGGGGAGGAATGAGGGGAAGCACAAATCAACAAAGAAAAACTAAATAATAAACAACAATGCTTACGTTTTTCTATACATTTTTTTCAATTTTTTTTTTTTTGTTCCTACAACAGGATTTTAACTATTGACTTTAAGTGTTTCCTGTGATCATCACAGCACACTCCACACACACTCTTGAACACTCACCCACACTTGTATACTTACACAAATTTCTACCTTTCTCAACAAAAGAGTAACAAAAGGAAAATCTTCAACATTCACGCGATTTTTTCCGCAGAAAAATCCTACTCTCACACTTTCTTTCCTCTTTTAAAACTCCCATTGTTTGCCAAAAGGAGGGAAATTGTGTGTAGTGTATATATGTGTGTGAGAGGAAGTTCATTTGCATGTGTGTATTAATGTGGGTTTTAATAAATGTAAAGCCCCCTCTTTTGTATTATTTTCCAATCAAGTGAAGAAAACTGTTCAATTGTAATTGGTTTGATATTTACTGACTTTGTGGAGTTTTATGTTGAAATTTTTGGATTTTGAAATAAAAAACAAGATTTTGAAACAAGAAATCAAAGGGTGTGTGAGTCTCTTAACAGAAAATATCTTTACAAGTCATTCACATGATTGTTTTTTTAATAAGAAAGCACATCCTGCTAAATAATATAAAAAATAAGGCAGAATATACCATAGTGCAGATCATAGACTAGACCATAGAGTAGACTACACACTAGGACTATAGACTAGTCTATAGACTAGACTATAGACTACACTAGACTAGACTATAGACAGACTATAGACTAGACTATAGACTAGACTATAGACTAGACTATAGACTAGACTATAGACTAGACCTATAGACTAGACTATAGACTAGACTATAGACTAGACTATAGACTAGACTATAGACTAGACTATAAGACTAGACTATAGACTAGACTATAGACTAGACTATAGACTAGACTATAGACTAGACTATAGACTAGACTATAGACTAGACTATAGACTAGACTATAGACTAGACTATAGACTAGACTATAGACTAGACTATAGACTAGACTATAGACTAGACTATAGACTAGACTATAGACTAGACTATAGACTAGACTATAGACTAGACTATAGACTAGACTATAGGACTAGACTATAGACTAGACTATAGACTAGACTATAGGACTAGACTATAGACTAGACTATAGACTAGACTATAGACTAGACTATAGACTAGACTATAGACTGACTATAGACTAGACTATAGACTAGACTATAGACAGACTATAGACTAGACTATAGACTAGACTATAGACTAGACTATAGACTAGACTATAGACTAGACTATAGACTAGGACTATAGACTAGACTATAGACTGACATAGACTAGACTATAGACTAGACTATAGACTAGACTATAGACTAGACTATAGACTAGACTATAGACTAGACTATAGACTAGACTATAGACTAGACTATAGACTAGACTATAGACTAGACTATAGACTAGACTATAGACTAGACTATAGACTAGACTATAGACTAGACTATAGACTAGACTATAGACTAGACTATAGACTAGACTATAGACTAGACTATAGACTAGACTATAGACTAGACTATAGACTAGACTATAGACTAGACTATAGACTAGACTATAGACTAGACTATAGACTAGACTATAGACTAGACTATAGACTAGACTATAGACTAGACTATAGACTAGACTATAGACTAGACTATAGACTAGACTATAGACTAGACTATAGACTAGACTATAGACTAGACTAGACTAGACTATAGACTAGACTATAGACTAGACTATAGACTAGACTATAGACTAGACTATAGACTAGACTAGACTATAGACTAGACTATAGACTAGACTATAGACTAGACTATAGACTAGACTATAGACTAGACTATAGACTAGACTATAGACTAGACTATAGACTAGACTATAGACTAGACTATACTAGACTATAGACTAGACTATAGACTAGACTATAGACTAGACTATAGACTAGACTATAGACTAGACTATAGACTATAGAATAGAACATAGACTATACTATAGACTAGACTATAGACTAGACTATAGAATAGAACATAGACTATACTATAGACTAGACTATAGACTAGACTATAGACTAGACTATAGACTAGACTATAGACTAGACTATAGACTAGACTATAGACTAGACTATAGACTACACTATAGACTAGACTATAGACTAGACTATAGACTAGACTATAGACTAGACTATAGACTAGACTATAGACTAGACTATAGACTAGACTATAGACTATACTATAGACTTGACTATAGACTAGACTATAGACTAGACTATAGACTAGACTATAGACTATATAGACTAGAATATAGACTAGACTATAGACTAGACTATAGACTAGACTATAGACTAGACTATAAACTAGACTGTAGACTAGACTATAACTAGACTGTAGACTAGACTATAGACTAGACTATAGACTAGACTATAGACTAGACTATAGACTAGACTATAGACTAGACTATAGACTAGACTATAGACTAGACTATAGACTAGACTATAGACTAGACTATAGACTAGACTATAGACTAGACTATAGACTAGACTATAGACTAGACTATAGACTAGACTATAGACTAGACTATAGACTAGACTATAGACTAGACTATAGACTAGACTATAGACTAGACTATAGACTAGACTATAGACTAGACTATAGACTAGACTATAGACTAGACTATAGACTAGACTATAGACTAGACTATAGACTAGACTATAGACTAGACTATAGACTAGACTATAGACTAGACTATAGACTAGACTATAGACTAGACTATAGACTAGACTATAGACTAGACTATAGACTAGACTATAGAAGACTATAGACTAGACTATAGACTAGACTATAGACTAGACTATAGACTACACTATAGACTAGACTATAGACTAGACTATAGACTAGACTATAGACTAGACTATAGACTAGACTATAGACTAGACTATAGACTAGACTATAGACTAGACTATAGACTAGACTATAGACTAGACTATAGACTAGACTATAGACTATACTATAGACTAGAATATAGACTAGACTATAGACTAGACTATAGACTAGACTATAGACTAGACTATAGACTAGACTATAGACTAGACTATAAACTAGACTGTAGACTAGACTATAAACTAGACTGTAGACTAGACTATAGACTAGACTATAGACTAGACTATAGACTAGACTATAGACTAGACTATAAACTAGACTGTAGACTAGACTATAGACTAGACTATAGACTAGACTGTAGACTAGACTATAGACTAGACTATAGACTAGACTATTGACTAGACTATAGACTAGACTATAGACTAGACTATAGACTAGACTATAGACTAGACTATAGACTAGACTATAGACTAGACTATAGACTAGACTATAGACTAGACTATAGACTAGACTATAGACTAGACTATAGACTAGACTATAGACTAGACTATAGACTAGACTATAGACTAGACTATAGACTAGACTATAGACTAGACTAGACTAGACTAGACTATAGACTAGACTATAGACTAGACTATAGACTAGACTATAGACTAGACTATAGACTAGACTATAGACTAGACTATAGACTAGACTATAGACTAGACTATAGACTAGACTATAGACTAGACTATAGACTAGACTATAGACTAGACTATACTAGACTATAGACTAGACTATAGACTAGACTATAGACTAGACTATAGACTAGACTATAGACTAGACTATAGACTAGATAGACTACACTATAGACTACACTATAGACTAGACTATAGACTAGAATATAGACTAGACTATAATTTAGGCTAAAAACCAGAAGATAGTCTAGACTGTTGACTAGCCTATATTCCAGACTTGTGTATAGACTATATTCTAGACTTGACTATAGTCTAGATTATTATTGGAAGGAAAATTTCCAAAGTTGTGCCTAATTTATGTTGCACCAATGTACTTTCAAGTTAAATCTAATGATCATAATTTAATTCTATTAACTCTGTCAATTATAAATCATAGATTAATATCTTAATTAAAAAATTATAAGTCTAACAATATTAACTATTGAATAAACAACTATTTCCGTAGAACTTTGCCCCTCAAACGGACATTCATATTGACATATGTATGTTGTAACTCTTAGAAACTCATATCTATATCTTGCTATATATTTTTATTTCAATGTACATACATATGTAGTATATGTAAGTATGTATGTGCGTTTCAACTATAATTATTTGCACTTGAAAAAAAAGCAATAAATAATTATTAATAATTAGTTTTGCGTAATAAAAACAAACACTTGATGATTAGAAGGTTTTATTTATACATTTTATACAAATTAGTTAGAGATATTTTAACAAATAAGTGACTAATAATCACAAAAGACTCCCCTGAGTTGGGTTAGTATAGTATAACTAATTAAATTTTTTATAAAGAATTTAATTATTTGTATGTTTTTTGTTTTATCTTAATTATGTTTATTTCCTTTAAGATTTGTTTTATAAAATGAATTCCATTTATACTTT
>NW_023997867.1:0-16540 GCF_015586225.1 Lucilia sericata
TTCGAGAAAAACGGACTTTTATGTTTTCACTCAAAAAGTCGGTTTTTAGTAGGAAATAAAAGTGATCACAGATTTCACTTGTTTTTGTCCTATTTCTTATAGTTTTCACTCAAAAAGTCGGCTTTTAGTAAGAATAAAAGATGACAGATTTCTATCTCTTATAGTTTTCGAGAAAAACGGACTTTTATTTTTGACTCAATAAGTCGAATTTTAGTAGGAGATAAAAGTGATCACAGGTTTCTCTTGTTTTTGTCCTATCTCTTATAGTTTTCGAGAAAAACGGACATTTGTTTTAGCTGTATCTCTTTAATGTTTCACTGAAAAATTCTGTTTTTAGTAGGGAATATAAGTATTGAAGTCATATTCAAATCGTAGTCTAGTTATACTATACATCTACCACTAATTTTCCTTATCAGGGATACTTCCCTGGTTCTGTCTAACTTATCAACACAACTTTATCCAAACACCAGCAGCACCACACTCATGTTAAGTACTTAAATTACAAGCAGCAGCATTTTGTTAGATTCAAGTTGTAGTTGTTATATTTTCACTATTTTACTCTCTCTGTTGTTGTTTCTTTTTTTTTTTTTTCTTCTCAATTTTATATATAGAAGTCAATTTTGGTATTAACAAGGCTTTTTAATGTACGTTATATGTTGGCACGGATACGAGAATAAATAGCAGTAGTATCTGTGTAAATATGTATACGTGTGTAGTGTTATAACAGAGTAAATTTAGTGTTAAAATATGTATGTACGTTAGTAAAGGATGCTTTAAAAATCTATGTCCTTTTTATTCTATTACTCTTTAATTTGTAACTATTTTCCCTGGTAATACCATTGTAGTTTTATATTTTAGGCTTGTTGGGGGGAGATGGTGTTAGAAGGACCATTTTAGTTTTTTTTTTTTTTTTTGTGTGAATGTTGTTAACATCCGTTAATTTGTTGTTTCTAATTGCCAGTCAATGTTGTTTATACAGAGTCATTTATCAGTATTACCCAAAATGCGTGTGTGGTCTGGGTATGAGTGTGTTGTGTTACTTTTTTGGGCTATTGTAATTTACATTTACAAACAATACTTTGTTACTGTTGTAAATGTGATAAAATTTCAACGGATTATTAAGGAATTCAAGGGAATTGTTTTGGAAAATTATTTAAATTTGAAACGTGTGTGATAAATAAGTATAAACACAAATTATTTTTCAATAAATATTTATTAAATTTTTAATGCAATTAAAATTGTACAGTAATATTTTCATTTTCGCTATTCTCTTCCTTATTATATCCTTCTTCAGCATTTTCTTCGCATTCGCCAAAATACCGCACACGGAAATCGGTTAACTTATAATTAGGACTTCTCAATACCTCCTTTATTAACTCACAACGTATGTTGGCTAAATGACACATAGAAGCCAAAGTTGTTTCCTGACCATTTATAGAGACACAGATGGGACTATAAACACGGCTGCATATACGTTCCTCACAAGTTTCCAAATCTGCTGTTTCATCGTAATCATCTTCAAGGAAACTACCAATCACTAGATCAGCCTTGGTATGATAGGCAAAGAAAACAATAGTCACAAAAACTGGTAGGAGTTTCATGTTTATTAATTTAAATTATTTTTATGTTGAAGATGTTTTTATTTTCAAGAAAGTTTTCCTCTCTAAATGGTTTTTGATACCTGACTGGTTTAGTATCTCTGTACAAATTTATATCTTTCAAAAACTTGTTTCAATTACTAAAAAAAACACTTGAGTAAATATTAGAAAAATTTCTAAGATTGAATTATTCCTAACACGTTTTATTTAGCTCATTGTTAAACAAATACATTTATTTATTTAGATGTCAGGTAATATCGAAAGATTTTAATACATATGATACATATGAATATTTTATATGGGTCAAAAACAAAAAACAAACAAAATTATAGACATTACTCCAGTAAGATTTTTCTTAATCTCAACAAAAGCTTGCAAAATCATTGAAAGCTAACAATTTCAATATGTTTTCTCCAAGATTCATCTAAAAGCTGAAATATTGGGTACCATGCGATTTGAAGCCAGGAGACCTTTAAAGGAAAGAAGAAGTCAAGTGCTTTACGGCCAATTCACGTTGCTATTCTTCCAACCACAGAGTGAACAAGAGATGACACACCATTGCGCCTTTGAGCATGAAGCGAGTTTTGTAGATGATTCCGCCGGTACATCTACAAGCACTTTACTTGAGTACTTGAGCTGTCTTATCATTGATCATTGCCGGCCCTTTGCTTAACTCTCGAGATATATAAACATCACTCCCGTTTACAAACATCCAGATGGAATTGTCTCTGTAGATTTGTCTACAGTACCTAGAGTAAATACGAATCCATCAAATAAGCCAAAGGCAAATTTTTACTTACAAAGAACACACCATAGAGAGTATGGTGTGAACAGATACAAGCCTGTTCATACACTGACAAGGAAGGTTAATTCAATGGTATAAGATACCGACATTAACCGAGCACACTTTTCATTTATCAGATACATTCATTAAGCAAACATTCGGCACATTAATTTTAGATATAGGGTAGGTGAATGGAGATGCCCGTATAACTCAATTATTCATTCTGTATCTTAATTTAACCCCAAGCCGTTCCCAATGCTTATTTCCACAGTTACTTTTCTTAGGGATATATGTGCCCTTTTCGTATACAACACCGAACTTTCAACCAACATTCTCTTCCTTTCCTATAACATAATAAAGTCGTGGTTCCCATGCTACCAGATAAGAGAGGTGCTCTGGTTCGATCTCAGGTCAAATCTTTCCAAGGAAAGGCCAAGAGTTCATTTGACCTTATCAGTTTATAGTCCCGGCAGACTAGAGGTACTAATAGCACCTTTTTATACTGGGATTGCATCATAACAGAAAAATAATTATTGCAATAACGATAAGTCGAAACTTAAGAGATCGTATGTAAAGCTCGTTTAACCAGTCGACTCGACACAAAAGACATTGTTGTTTGTTGTTGCTGTTGCTGAGTAGTTCTGGCACAACTAAGATCGGGATGTAGCAATAGGCTTAATGCCTACCGTGCAGTCCCCAAAGAATGTCCTGCATGTGGTCAGGTCGTCATGACACCCACCACATATTCAACTCCTCAGCCAACCCTACATAAATCTGTCCAATGAATTTATGGACGCATCCAATTGAAGTAGCCCAATTTTTAGGCCTGGACATTGATGTAGAACCCCCAACTAGATTATTGTATAGTTTTTGCTGTTACAACAAGAACAACTCAAAAGACAAATGTCCATTGCAAATAATTCAATTGAAAGGAAAATTCACCATGACAACACTCGACCACATGTTACAATACCTGCTAAACTATTCAGATAGAAGTTGTTTCTTTACTCAATATGTAGTGCAGATGTTGTCCTTTCCGTCTACTATTTGTTTCGATATAATATTTAGCTCTTTTTTTAAATCACGTACGTCCGTCCGTCTTCTTAAATGACTGAAAAGTATTTGTTTTTTTTTTATTGGAAAACAACTGTATAAAGAAATTAAATCAATAATGAATCATTTTCTAAATCTATGACCTAAATTATATAATCTGTATTCAAGAATTTCAGTATATACTTTTTAAAAATATCTAACATCTAAACAAATATTTTGTCACTAATACGACCCTAACACTTCATTTTATTATTTACTCAGTTGTAGTTTTTAATTTTTAATTAAAACTAAGTAGTATACTATTTCGGTCTAATATAAATACCAAATCACTCAAAACTTCCAGCAGTAGTAATACTAACTTTAATAACAATAAAACCATAATTTCTATTTAAAACTCAAAATGAAATTCTATATTGTTTTCATCTCTCTGGCACTAATTGCTTGCCAGATCAATGCCGATATCCTGAATAATAGCGCAGAGGAGAACTTAATTTCAAATGAATTGTCTGACTTAGAGGATTGTGAAGAGCGCATTTGCGGTCGCATTTATAGCCCTATTTGTATTTCCATAGATAATGAAAAATTCAATGTGGCTTCCATGTGTCATTTGGCTAATTTGCGTTGCGAATTAACGAAATATACAAAGAAAAGTTCTAATGCTGAGAAACCGGTTTTCCGTGTGCTACACCTTGGACAATGTGGTGAGCAGGAAGAAAACTGAAACAATTGGAAATGAAAACTGTAATGAATGGTTAACATGGTTAGGATTAATAATAGAAATAAAAAGAATTATAATGTTTGTAAAAAAATAAATATGATATCGAGAATTTTTATTCACATATCTGAAGGTTGAAATGTTGTAACTTGTACTCATACTCAAATGACGGCTTAAGCACTTAAGCAATTAGGGAGTAAAGCGTCTCACTCACCCATGTATTTTTAAGATAGAGTTAATGTTATACTTGTACTCAATTTGCATTATTGCTTACCGTCTCAATTATAGAAGATATATTTTGTATATAGTAAATTTCAAAAGGCATTTAATTGGACATTTGTTATACCCAAAGTTCGAACAGACTTTAATTTTAAAAATCGTTTAAGGAGTACACACGTACTTATTGTTTTTGCTGCTCAGTATAAAATTTCTGAGAATTTAATTGAAAACCAATCCAATACCCTAACATTCTTATTAAACAATTAATTTTATTTATATCTTAAACTTCCCTTCATAATAAAATAATATCAAAGAATACAATTTACATAAAGTATTTATAAGCTGTGATTTATCCTATAAACTCTTCACTTAAGTCGAAATGAAAGAAAATGTATACAAATGTATAAATATAATACATACAGACAAATATACATATTTATACAATTTCTCGTTTATAATGTATAAAACAAACATAATCCGCTTTTAATGACCAACTCATTATTGTTAATTGATTTCAATTAAATCACGCTCACCCACAAACTCAAACACTTAATAAGAAAAACGAAACAACACACATTTTCATTTTAACTTTTCTACAGTTTTTTTCTTACGATTTTCTTTTGAGGGTTTCCGCTTCCACATTTTAACAATGTCTTGTTTCCTTTAAGTTGTATGGTTATTTGGTCAGAAAAACATGACTGAAAGAAGAAGGCAGGACGAATTGTAAATACACTATATATATTGTGTTCGTTAGTTAGTTAGGTAGTTCCTTAGTTAGTTAGTTAGTTCCTTAGTTAGTTAGTTAGTTAGTTAGTTACTTAGTTAGTTAGTTCCTTAGTTCGTTAGTTAGTTAGTTAGTTAGTTAGGTAGTTAGTTAGTTAGTTAGTTAGTTAGTTAGTTGTAGTTAGTTAGTAGTTAGTTAGTTAGTTAGTTAGTCGTAGTTAGTTAGTTAGTTCGTTAGTTAGTTAGTTAGTTAGTTAGTTAGTTAGTTAGTTAGTTAGTTAGTTAGTTAGTTAGTTAGTTAGTTAGTTAGTTAGTTAGTTAGTTAGTTAGTTAGTTAGTTAGTTAGTTAGTTAGTTAGTTAGTTAGTTAGTTAGTTAGTAGTAGTTAGTTAGTAGTTAGTAGTTAGTTAGTAGTTAGTTAGTTAGTTAGTTAGTTAGTTAGTTAGTTAGTTAGTAGTAGTTAGTAGTTTAGTTAGTAGTTAGTTAGTTAGTTAGTAGTTAGTTAGTTAGTTAGTTAGTTAGTTATATAGTATAGTCTATATTCTAGTCTATAGTCTAGTCTATAGTCTAGTCTATAGTCTAGTCTATAGTCTAGTCTATAGTTAGTCTATAGTCTAGTCTATAGTCTAGTCTATAGTCTAGTCTATAGTCTAGTCTATAGTCTAGTCTATAGTCTAGTCTATAGTCTAGTCTATAGTCTAGTCTATAGTCTAGTCTAGTCTATAGTCTAGTCTATAGTCTAGTCTATAGTCTAGTCTATAGTCTAGTCTATAGTCTAGTCTATAGTCTAGTCTATAGTCTAGTCTATAGTCTAGTCTATAGTCTAGTCTATAGTCTCTAGTCTATAGTCTATAGTCTAGTCTATAGTCTATAGTCTAGTCTCTAGTCTATAGTATAGTCTAGTCTAGTCAGCTAGTCTTCTATAGTCTAGTCTATAGTCTAGTCTATAGTCTAGTCTATAGTCTAGTCTATAGTCTAGTCTATAGTCTAGTCTATAGTCTAGTCTATAGTCTAGTCTAGTCTAGTCTATAGTAGTCTATAGTCTAGTCTATAGTCTAGTCTATAGTCTAGTCTATAGTCTAGTCTATAGTCTAGTCTATAGTCTAGTCTATAGTCTAGTCTATAGTCTAGTCTATAGTCTAGTCTATAGTCTAGTCTATAGTCTAGTCTATAGTCTAGTCTATAGTCTAGTCTATAGTCTAGTCTATAGTCTAGTCTATAGTCTAGTCTATAGTCTAGTCTATAGTCTAGTCTATAGTCTAGTCTATAGTCTAGTCTATAGTCTAGTCTATAGTCTAGTCTAGTCTAGTCTAGTCTATAGTCTAGTCTATAGTCTAGTCTAGTAGTCTATAGTCTAGTCTATAGTCTAGTCTATAGTCAAGTCTATAGTCTAGTCTATAGTCTAGTCTATAGTCTAGTCTATAGTCTAGTCTATAGTCTAGTCTATAGTCTAGTCTATAGTCTATAGTCTAGTCTATAGTCTAGTCTATAGTCTAGTCTATAGTCTAGTCTAGTAGTCTAGTCTATAGTCTAGTCTATAGTCTAGTCTATAGTCTAGTCTATAGTCTAGTCTATAGTCTAGTCTATAGTCTAGTCTATAGTCTAGTCTATAGTCTAGTCTATAGTCTAGTCTATAGTCTAGTCTATAGTCTAGTCTATAGTCTAGTCTATAGTCTAGTCTATAGTCTAGTCTATAGTCTAGTCTATAGTCTAGTCTATAGTCTAGTCTATAGTCTAGTCTATAGTCTAGTCTATAGTCTAGTCTATAGTCTAGTCTATAGTCTAGTCTATAGTCTAGGTCTATAGTCTAGTCTATAGTCTAGTCTATAGTCTAGTCTATAGTCTAGTCTATAGTCTAGTTAGTCTAGTCTATAGTCTAGTCTATAGTCTAGTCTATAGTCTAGTCTATAGTCTAGTCTATAGTCTAGTCTATAGTCTAGTCTATAGTCTAGTCTATAGTCTAGTCCTATTAGTCTATAGTCTAGTCTATAGTCTAGTCTATAGTCTAGTCTATAGTCTAGTCTATAGTCTAGTCTATAGTCTAGTCTAGAGTCTAATCTTAGTCTAGTCTATAGTCTAGTCTATCATAGTCCTAGTCCTATAGTCCTAGTCTATAGTCTAGTCTATAGTCTAGTCTATAGTCTAGTCTATAGTCTAGTCTATAGTCCTAGTCTATAGTCTAGTCTATAGTCTAGTCTATAGTCTAGTCTATAGTCTAGTCTATAGTCTAGTACTATAGTCTAGTCTATAGTCTAGTCTATAGTTCTGTCTATCTAGCTATAGTCTAGTCTATAGTCTAGTCTATAGTCTAGTCTAGGTCTAGTCTATAGTCTAGTCTATAGTCTAGTCTATAGTCTAGTCTATAGTCTAGTCTATAGTCTAGTCTTAGTCTAGTCTAGAGTCTAGTCTATAGTCTAGTCCTATAGTCTAGTCTATAGTCTAGTCTATAGTCTAGCTATAGGTCTAGTCTATAGTCTAGTCTATAGTCTAGTCTATAGTCTAGTCTGTAGTCTAGTCTATAGTCTAGTCTAGTAGTCTGTAGTCTAGTCTATAGTCTAGTCTATAGTCTAGTCTATAGTCTAGTCTATAGTCTAGTCTATAGTCTAGTCTATAGTCTAGTCTATAGTCTAGTCTATAGTCTAGTCTATAGTCTAGTCTATAGTCTAGTCTATAGTCTAGTCTATAGTCTAGTCTATAGTCTAGTCTATAGTCTAGTCTATAGTCTAGTCTATAGTCTAGTCTATAGTCTAGTCTATAGTCTAGTCTATAGTCTAGTCTATAGTCTAGTCTATAGTCTAGTCTATAGTCTAGTCTATAGTCTAGTCTATAGTCTAGTCTATAGTCTAGTCTATAGTCTAGTCTATAGTCTAGTCTATAGTTAGTCTATAGTCTAGTCTATAGTCTAGTCTATAGTCTAGTCTATAGTCTAGTCTATAGTCTAGTCTATAGTCTAGTCTATAGTTTAGTCTATAGTCTAGTCTATAGTCTAGTCTATAGTCTAGTCTATAGTCTAGTCTATAGTCTAGTCTATAGTCTAGTCTATAGTCTAGTCTATAGTCTAGTCTATAGTCTAGTCTATAGTCTAGTCTATAGTCTAGTCTATAGTCTAGTCTGTAGTCTAGTCTATAGTCTAGTCTGTAGTCTAGTCTATAGTCTAGTCTATAGTCTAGTCTAGT
Source organism: Lucilia sericata (assembly GCF_015586225.1). NCBI lineage: Eukaryota > Metazoa > Arthropoda > Insecta > Diptera > Calliphoridae > Lucilia > Lucilia sericata. Next base: position 8,268 of record NW_023997867.1, read on the forward strand.
CTATAGTCTAGTCTATAGTCTAGTCTATAGTCTAGTCTATAGTCTAGTCTATAGTCTAGTCTATAGTCTAGTCTATAGTCTAGTCTATAGTCTAGTCTATAGTCTAGTCTATAGTCTAGTCTATAGTCTAGTCTATAGTCTAGTCTATAGTCTAGTCTATAGTCTAGTCTATGTCTAGTCTATAGTCTAGTCTATAGTCTAGTCTATAGTCTAGTCTATAGTCTAGTCTATAGTCTAGTCTATAGTCTAGTCTATAGTCTAGTCTATAGTCTAGTCTATAGTCTAGTCTATAGTCTAGTCTATAGTCTAGTCTATAGTCCTAGTCTATAGTCTAGTCTATAGTCCTAGTCTATAGTCTAGTCTAGTAGTCTAGTAGTCTATAGTCTAGTCCTATAGTCTAGTCTATAGTCTAGTCCTATAGTCCCTAGTCTAGTGATACATCTAGCTCCTATAGTCTAGTCTTATAGTCTAGTCTATAGTCTAGTCTATAGTCTAGGTCCTATAGTCCTAGTTCTATAGTCTAGTCTATAGTCTAGTCCTATAGTCTAGTCTATAGTCTAGTCTATACTAGACTATAGTTGAGACTGGTACATGTCCATTGAAAATCCAATCACACCCAACTTTTATAGTAAAACAAACGAAAATAAACCACACAAAACTTTGATAACACTCTCTTAATACCCAATGTCTTTCTGTAAGAAGTTATAACAAGATTTTTTTTCTCGCAAACTTAAAATGACCAACATAATTAAAATGAAAAGAAAAAAAAAACGATTTCCAACTTCACACCACTCCCTAATTTCTTTTCATGTATTTTTTCTTTTGTCTATTATCTTAATAAGAAGCTCATAAATTAAAGTGTTTTCTTTTTTGTTGCTGGTTGGTTGAGTGTGTAAGTAAAGAAGGAAGTTGAGCTGCTTAAGTTAATAAATAAGAAAATAATGTGTACGTTTATGTTTGTGTGATTTCATTTACTTGGTTGTTTAGTGGGTTTCCGTTTCCTTTTTATGTTTGTCTCCCTTTCTCTGTGTTTCCACTCAAGGAAATAAAACAAGTGTTTCTCGTTAAAGTTTAATGTATTATTTTGATGTTTACACAAAATAACAACAAAAAAATTAATTACAATTCATTAGATTTTTTTTTTTGTACTGGGGATTTCATAAAAAAAATTGTATGAGGTCATTTATGGTTTATGTTTCATATATATATGTATAGCTTTTTTTGTTTGCCAAATTCAATTAATTCTATAAAACTGACAAGTAATTTAGAGTTATCTTTTGCTTCAACTAAATATTGTGATATTTTTTTAAATAAACAAAACATTTAATACATACTAAATAGTATCATTTCAAAAACATTTATGTTTACAAATTAAAAACTAATTACATTTCATCAAGTCTCTTGGGGACATTTATCATAAAAACTAACTTGAATAGAACAAAATAAGTTTATGCTTAAAATAAAGGCACAGATACAGCATTTTAAAACAATTTTACATTGCCAAAACTACACAGTGTCAATGATAAAATTATTTTTAACAAAATAAAATAGAGATAGATTTTATTTTGGAAAGACTAAGGATTTTTCGTCCTATATATAAGTATGTATATTATTTGCCTAAAAACACACAAAAAGTAATTTAAAATCAGGGGTTCTCTAACATATAAAAAAATTTGAATAAATACATATGTACCTAAGTCTTAAAAACTTTTCGAAAGTTGTGAGTTTGAAGCAAAAGCTTGTGCCTAGATATTGGACTTATCTTTAGTATCATATGCAATCCTCTATCCCAAATAGAGAAGAGTAATTGAGGTACCTGTATCAATTTCACAAAAGGCCAAAAACTTTTCAGCTTGTAACAATGAATTATTTTAACGTACTTTATCCATGCCTCCCTATGTTATTATCCTTTTCATCCTATATATGAAATATTTCATTCTTGTGAGTATTTTTTTACCATCGTCCATCTCTGATTTTACATGTCATAGTTTCCAATCGAAATTAAAAAAAGCTGTTAAGATCATTCCATCAAAATTTACTATGAAGAAACTCTAAACATTAAGGTAAAACGTTCGGAGATATCATAAAGACTAAATACAATAGGGTAACGGAAAAAGTACAATTTAATCTTTCCCGTATCACCATGCAGGTAATGACTGGGTTCGGTTATATCCAAAATATTTTTGCGAATATTATAAAACTAAACAGGAAATATTTTTTCCGGTCTGCATGTAATTCGATTTAATCCATTAAAAAAATTTGTATAATTTATAAACAAATTTTGAATATTAAAAAAATACTCTTTTTTTAAATATGCCACTTAATATCATAAGTTCGGAACCGCCTTTTGTATTATACTTTAAAATTATTAAGGATGAAGTCTACGAAACTTTTATTGTTATCAACATTAGTCTGTTATTGAAATACTTATACCTCCCAAAACAAAGCATACAAATACTCTAAACGAAATGTCCAGCAGTTCTGGTGATTGGTTCCATAATATTAACATAACATATTATGTGCGATTTCTAGTAACTTCTTATAAGTCTGAGTAATGAGTTAAAAAGTTAAGTAATTTTCATTACGAACGCATTTTAACTTATTATTGGAGTTATGTACATACCACGCTCCATTTTAAAATGGAGACACCACATAGAGAATAGGATCAACAAGGCACATCGGTGCTGGGCGATATGTAGGAGAACTATAGGCATGAAATGGGGTCGTAGTCCTACTATGACAAATTGGCTTTATAAAAGTGTAATTAGACCAATTCTAGCTTATGCTTCAATAATCTGGATGACTGCTTTAGACAAAAAGTGCAATATCAAACTACTACAGGGAGTTCAGCGTACATGCTGCTTGGGTATAAGTGGTGCCATGTGTACTACTTCAACCAAGGCTCTGCAAACGTTGCTAGATATTCCACCCATTGAAACATATTTAAGATATGAGGCGGCGCTTACAGCCGAACGGCTCTTTACTTTAGGCGAACTGGCCAAAAGCGGTTATAGGACACTTCATCAATGTATACTGGACACATTGGAAGGTTATACACAATCATCGGACGTGCCTGATCGTATACCACAGAATATGTCGGAATATGTCGGAAACTTTGAAACGCTGATCCCAGATAGAATGTCTTGGTCAAGCGGAACATTAGAGCAAATACCATTAGGAATCCGTTGTTACACGGATGGCTATAAATTGGGGGACAAAGTGGGGCTGGGTTTCTACATTGAAGACCCAGAAACAGAAATATACCACCTTTTACCAAATCATAACACAAGCTTCCAGGCAGAAGTACGAGCAATAACGGAATGCGTAAATTGGATTAGAATAATAATGGCGCCCACAGCGCTTAATATATTTACCGATAGCCAGAAGGCAATTAGGGCGATATCAGGCGATAGAACTAAATCTAAGACCGTATTGGATTGTAAGAAAGCTTCAACTGAATACTCTCCCAGAGGTAAGGTTCACATCATATGGGTAACAACCCACTCGGGAGTAGTCGGTAACGAAAGGGCGAATGTAATATCTTTAAAGGGAAGGGAGCTCGAGGCAGTTAACCTGACAAACGCAAAACCAATCGACGCAACAAAAGCTGAACTAAAAATATGGGTGAGAGAATCCCATAAGGCCTCTTGGAATAATGAAACAGTGGGTAGAACCACGAAGATCCTATGGGGTGACCCTGATGAGAGCAAGACGAAAAATCTCTTCAAAATGAGCAAGTCTGAAGTTAGTATGATGGTACGTATTCTAAATGGACACACAGGACTACGAGCACATCTATGCAAAATTGGACGTGCGGATTCAGACGAATGTAGAGCATGTGGAGAGGACAGTGAAACTCTGGAGCACTTTCTTTGCCACTGCCAAGCATTCGTCGATCCAAGTATCTTCGAAGTGATGTTATTCCGAAAATAACATTCCTAACTAACACTGATTGGAAGATTCTTAGGAATTACGTTCAGGAAACTGAGTTTCTGAACACTGAAAAATAATTCTTTCAGTTTTTTTTTTCATGATATGGAGCGCACAACAGGCCCGACAGTGACCTAGGTGTATTTCTTCGGATTTGATGTAGTATACATCGTCCTATCGACCTACCTACCTACCTACCTACCTACCTACCTACCTACATACCACGCTCACTAACAAGTAACTAATTAAATAAGTCATTACAAATATTGAGCTTAAATGAAGTTTTGTTTTATGCACCAAAATATTTTCGACGCATAATAGCAACTTGGGTGACATGTTCATATGTAAGTCATTGCTAGTCATTGAAAAGTTAGTTGTTGTGTATGTATTAGTCATTACCAAGTTTTTGTTGGATTATTGCATATTTATGATGAATTGTCCATACTTATCTATTACAGACCTATACTTAAAGCGATCCTCCATTAAATTGCATTTATGCAATTTTTGACATACTTCTCAAACAAAGCTTCCGGTTTTAAGAATGCCATACTGACTTTTTCTTCATTATACCCTACACCACTATAGTGGGGAGGGTATTATACGTTTGTGCTGATGTTTGTAACACACAAAAATATTGGTCCTACACCCACCTTTAAGTATACCAATCGACTCAGAATCACATATTAAGTCGATTAAGACATGTCCGTCCGTCCGTCCGTCTGTCCGGCTGGCTGGCTGGCTGGCTGTCCATGTAAACCTTGTGCGCAAGTTACAGGCCGCAATTTTCAAGATAATTTGATGAAATTTGGACCAAGCATGTTTTTTGGCACAAGGACGAAGCCTATTGAAAATGATTGAAATCGGTCCATTATTTCACCTAGCCCCCATACAACCGTACCTCCCGATTTGGGCTTTTTATGCCATAATTACGTCAAATATACTATTATCTCTATAAAAATTGGCACAAATAAGTTTTATATAAGTATAAATGACACTGCAGATTTTCGTAATGATCGGCCCTTATTTGACCCTAGCCCCCATACAAACCCCCCTTCAAAAAATATCTTAAACGTCTAAAATTGACTTGTAACCATTTGTATCGCAATGAAACTCAACATAATTAACTATTATTTAAAAATATATCCTTTTCCCAAATTTAATGAGGATCGGCCCATGTTTGACCTATACTCCTATATAAAGCCTCATTTAGAAAATTTGTTTTTTATCAATAAATTACTTAAATACTTTGGAATTAACGTAAAATTCAACATAAAAGTTTCTTTGTGAAAAATAAAAATTTTTAAAATATACTCATGGTGTAGGGTATTATATGGTCGGCAATGCCCGACTATACTTTCCTACTTGTTTTCTCTTTATTTGCATTGCCAAAACTGCTGGGCAATCTACACAATACCCACAAACATAAATAAAAAAATACAATCACAATACACGTCTATGAATAATAGAGCCAAATAAAAGAAGAGGAAAGCAAAAACAAATAGAAAATACTTGTACATCTGTTACCATTACAATTCGGTCATTGGAGATTTCAATTGTACAAGATCTCTACTGACAATAACAAAAAATATTTTGTTGTTGTAACAAAAATTTTATTTAATTTTATTTTTTTGTTATTTTTTCTAGTCCATAATAAAACAAATAAGATTTTAGAAAAATTTATTTTTAAAACCATTTTGAAATTTCTCTGCTATTTGTCCTTTATACTCAGCTAACTGTGTGTAAATGCATGTCCTGTTTCCTGTAAGAGTATGCTTTGTTGTTTATGTATTTGTTTAAAAAATATTAGATATTATTCTTGAGTTGGGTGGAAATGAAAATGTTGTTTGTTTCTTATTTTCTCTGCTGTTCCGGGGGCTTTCAAGTTGGCACATGTTGTGGCCTTGTTTTTTATGATTATTTTTAGTTGGTTTTTTAGCTATTTCTTTTAATTTTTTGTTATTGTTATTTGTATATGTTTGCTATGACATTACTCGACTTGCTTCCTTGTTTTAATGTCGTTTTTTTTTAGCAATTTCAAGTTGTCATCGTTTAGTAAAGGAGATTTTTTCCATGAAAGGTTCAGCAAAGTTTGCTTGTTATGCTGTATGACAACTTCATTTCATGTCCTTTTTACTGTTAAACAGCAAATAGTATCAACGACAACAACTTCAAAAACACTTGGCTTGCGGTTTTTGGAAAATTGCAGGGATTTCTTTTTTGTGATTGAAAAATAAAAATCTTTTAATGGAAAAATTTTAATTATTATTTGATTTTATGATTGTTCTAAAGATAGAAATAATTATTTGAAACCAACTATCAATTTCGTTTAATAATTTAAATCGTGTTCCCACTTTAATGTCTCTACTTAATAGGAAAAAATCAAATCATTATCATTTAAAAAAAAATCTACAACTCAATTTATTTGTCAGAGTAAGTGCGTGTGTAATTGTAAAACAACTTAAAATTCATGAACTAAATTTCAAAAGTAACACCAGCACACGGAATACATTAATAAAATGTCTAGAATATACAAAAACGACTTTAAAGGATATAAATCAATAACAATCAGACTCTCAAGCATAAAACACTTTCTATTCAAAACACAACAACACACACACACACACAATTAGACAAACACATATAAGCTTACAATTGAGAGAAAGTCACATACAATATATAAATAAGGACACACAGACAATGACAATTAGAAAGCAAAGTGTGACAAAATGACAAAGTGATGACAATTTTAAATTTAAAGCAATAAACATACGCGATTAAGTTCATTAAGAACACTTGAACAGTTCGCACAAGGAGTTTAGAAAATCACATACTCACACATACACTCATAAGATACTTATAAAACACAAATGAACAAAAGGTCCTTATAATTCCTGAGCACATTACTTACGTCAAAGGGAGAGAATGGGAAGGAACCAACAAGAGGAAGATTGTTAAATATATTTATGGGGAATTTTTTCAATTGTGTAGTTAGGTAGTTAGATTGACATAGTCTAGTCATAGTCTAGTCATAGTCTAGTCATAGTCTAGTCATAGTCTAGTCATAGTCTAGTCATAGTCTAGTCATAGTCTAGTCATAGTCTAGTCATAGTCTAGTCATAGTCTAGTCATAGTCTAGTCATAGTCTAGTCATAGTCTAGTCATAGTCTAGTCATAGTCTAGTCATAGTCTAGTCATAGTCTAGTCATAGTCTAGTCATAGTCTAGTCATAGTCTAGTCATAGTCTAGTCATAGTCTAGTCATAGTCTAGTCATAGTCTAGTCATAGTCTAGTCATAGTCTAGTCATAGTCTAGTCATAGTCTAGTCATAGTCTAGTCATAGTCTAGTCATAGTCTAGTCATAGTCTAGTCATAGTCTAGTCATAGTCTAGTCATAGTCTAGTCATAGTCTAGTCATAGTCTAGTCATAGTCTAGTCATAGTCTAGTCATAGTCTAGTCATAGTCTAGTCATAGTCTAGTCATAGTCTAGTCATAGTCTAGTCATAGTCTAGTCATAGTCTAGTCATAGTCTAGTCATAGTCTAGTCATAGTCTAGTCATAGTCTAGTCATAGTCTAGTCATAGTCTAGTCATAGTCTAGTCATAGTCTAGTCATAGTCTAGTCATAGTCTAGTCATAGTCTAGTCATAGTCTAGTCATAGTCTAGTCATAGTCTAGTCATAGTCTAGTCATAGTCTAGTCATAGTCTAGTACTCATAGTCTAGTCATAGTCTAGTCATAGTCTAGTCATAGTCTAGTCATAGTCTAGTCATAGTCTAGTCATAGTCTAGTCATAGTCTAGTCATAGTCTAGTCATAGTCTAGTCATAGTCTAGTCATAGTCTAGTCATAGTCTAGTGCATAGTCTAGTCATAGTTCTAGTCATAGTCTAGTCATAGTCTAGTCATAGTCTAGTCCTAGTCTAGTCATAGTCTAGTCATAGTCTAGTCATAGTCTAGTCATAGTCTAGTCATAGTCTAGTCATAGTCTAGTCATAGTCTAGTCATAGTCTAGTCATAGTCTAGTCATAGTCTATGTCATAGTCTAGTCATAGTCTAGTCATAGTCTAGTCATTTAGTCTAGTCATAGTCTAGTCATAGTCTAGTCATTAGTCTAGTCCATAAGTATAGGTCATAGTCCAGTCATAGTCTAGTCATAGTCTAGTCATAGTCTAGTCATAGTCTAGTCATAGTCTAGTCATAGTCTAGTCATAGTCTAGTCATAGTCTAGTCATAGTCTAGTCATAGTCTAGTCATAGTCTAGTCATAGTCTAGTCATAGTCTAGTCATAGTCTAGTCATAGTCTAGTCATAGTCTAGTCATAGTCTAGTCATAGTCTAGTCATAGT
>NW_023997868.1:0-16111 GCF_015586225.1 Lucilia sericata
GTTAAGTGAACTCTTTCGTTCATAAGTAATCCTTGTTTTGAAAGAGTACGACTGAAAACTATTAGTAAACAAATTCTTTTTATACCCTCCACCACCATCAGTGGTGATAGAGGGTATATATAACTTTGTCGTTCCGTGTGTAACACCAAGAAATATTCATCTGAGACTCAACAAAGTATATATATTCTGGGTCCTTATGAAATTCTGAGTCGATTTAGCTATGTCCGTCTGTCCGTCCGTCCGTCCGTCTGTCTGTCTGTCTGTGTAAAACACGCTCACGTTAAAACGAAGCAATATAATTTAACCAAATTCACCCAAAATATTCATTATTATCCGGTACAGTTTGGTATTGAAAATGAGCAATATCGGTTCACATCGGGAAAAGTTATGAATCAAAATTTAAACAACCTCGAAAAAAATAAGCATTTTTTTCACATTCTAATGTAATTTTCTCCAAAACTATGCAAGATAATTCCATGAAAATCACCATACATTCGTTTCTACATAAGATCTTGATCCGTGCAGAAAATTGCCAGAATCGGTCCACAATTTCATATACCTCCCATACAAAAGTACATATTCCCGGAAAATGGGGTTTTCGTTAATAACTTCCATCACAATGTCGATATCTTCACCAAATTTTACAAATTAAAATCTTATGTCAATAGAATTCTTTCAGAGAAAAATTTTCTGGATCGGACCATAATTGGACATAGCTCCCATACAAGGTCCCCTCCCGAAAATCACTTAAACGCGCATAACTCATTACTAAATTAAGATATCCATATAAAATTTGGTATAAGTATTGCCCATATACATAGAAATATTACTGTGAAAATTTTTTCCGATCGGTTCAAAATTGGTCATAGCTCCCATACAAGGTCCCCTCCCGAAAATCACTTAAACGCGCATAACTCATTACTAAATTAAGATATCCATACAAAATTTGGTATAAGTATTGCCCATATGCATAGAAATATTACTGTGAAAGTTTTTTACGATCGGTTCAAAATTGGTCATAGCTCCCATACAAGGTCCCCTCCCGAAAATCACTTAAACGCGCATAACTCATTACTAAATTAAGATATCCATACAAAATTTGGTATAAGTATTGCCCATATGCATAGAAATATTACTGTGAAAGTGTTTTCCGATCGGTCCATAATTGGCCATAGCTCCCATACAAGGTCCCCTCCCGAAAATCACTTAAACGCGCATAACTCATTACTAAATTAGGATATCCATATAAAATTTGGTACAAGTATTACTCATATGCATAAAAATATTATTGTGAAAGTTTTTTCCGATTGGTCCATAATTGGTCATAGCTCCCATACAAGGTCCCCTCCCGAAAATCACTTAAACGCGTATAACTCATTATTAAATTAAGATATCCATATAAAATTTGGTATAAGTATTGCCCGTATGCATAAAAATATTACTGTGAAGGTTTTTTCCGATCGGTCCATAATTGGGCATAGCTCCCATACAAGGTACCCTCACGAAAATCACTTAAACGCGCATAACTCATTACTACATTAGGATATCCATATAAAATTTGGTACAAGTATTGCACATATGCGCGGAAATATTACTGTGAAATTTTTTTCTGATCGGTTCATAATTGGTCATAGCTCCCATACAAGGTCCCCTTCCGAAAATCACTTAAACGCACATAACTCATTACTAAATTAGGATATCCATATAAAATTTGGTACAAGTATAGCTCACATATACAGAAATATTACTACGAAAGTTTTTTGCGATCGGACCATAACTGGTCCTAGCTCCCATACAAAGACCCCTCCCGAAAATCACTTAAACGCACATAACTCATTACTAAATTAAGATATCCATATAAAGTTTGGCAGAAGTATTGCTCATATACAGGGAAATATTACTGTGAAATTGTCACAGCTGCTACAGAAAAAAACTTAAAGGCACATAACTCATTACCAAATAGTGATATAAATAAATACTATTTTTATACATAAATACGATTTTTGTACACATAAATGTTAAATTTTTTAACGATCGATATATCCTTGGTCATAGTTCTATACAAGGTTCACTCCCGAAAATCACTTAAACGCACATAACTCATTACCAAATATTGATATCCATACATTTAGCAAAATCATTGCTCTTATATACATAAATTACGCAATAAAATTGTTTTACGATCGGTCCATATTTGGTCATAGCTCTCATACTAGGTTCTCTCCAGAAAATCACTTAAATGCACAGTATTTATTACCAAATAATGATGTAGAAAATCTCTTAAACGCACATTACTCATTACCAAAGAAAGCTATTGATACAAAATTTGGCACAAATATTAGTTTTGTATACAAAAATTCTATTTCAAGATTTTTTCACGATCGGTTCATAACATACGCTCGGTCCCATACAAGGTTCCCTTCAGAAAATCACTTAAACACACATTACTTATTACTAAATTACGATATAGATACAAAATTTGACTGAAATATAGTTTTTATGTACAGAAATTTAGCTTACAGAATTTTTTACGATCGGTCTATATTTGGTCTTATCTCACATAGTAGTCCTGCCCCTAAAAGCGCTTTAGCCGTGTTTAACTAGTTGCATTATCAATTTGTGTAGAACAAAATTATATATATGTATTTTGAAAATCCTTAAATCTTTCACACACACATGCATACATACAAATTACTAAATATTGCTAAGCGCTATAAAAATATAAATGAAAATGGCGTTTGTAATGTTCAATTAATCTTGGAATCGTAATAGATTTAAGTATTTTTCTATTTAAGACATGAGAAAACTTATTTCTACAAATATTTGATCAATTAGAAAAGTATTAATATAAAAGTAGCTGGTGGAGGGTATTTAAGATTCGGCTCAGCCGAATATAGCACTCTAACTTGTTTTGCTTCACTTTTGTCATTTTTTTCAATATGTAGATTAAAAACACATTGTAGGTGTAAATGTTGCAGCAAAAGTAGTTTTGTTTGGGGGAATGTTAAGTATTTTGAAAAAAAAATTTTACACAAGTGATTTAAAATGATGGCGACAAATATTTGTAGATTGTTTTTAGGAGATGACACTCTATTTATTTTGAAAATGTTGTTTCGAAAGTAATGAGCAAAAAATATTGAAATATTAATTTGAATTTGTTCCACTGTTATAAAGGGTAACGTAATTCAAATAGATAGATAGATAGATAGATAGATAGATAGATAGATAGATAGATAGATAGATAGATAGATAGATAGATAGATAGATAGATAGATAGATAGATAGATAGATAGATAGATAGATAGATAGATAGATAGATAGATAGATAGATAGATAGATAGATAGATAGATATGATAGTAGATAGATAGATAGATAGATAGATAGATCGATAGATAGATAGATAGATAGATAGATAGATAGATAGATAGATAGATAGATAGATAGATAGATAGATAGATAGATAGATAGATAGATAGATAGAATAGATAGATAGATAGATAGATAGATAGATAGATAGATAGATAGATAGATAGATAGATAGATAGATAGATAGATAGATAGATAGATAGATAGATAGATAGATAGAATAGATAGATAGATAGATAGATAGATAGATAGATAGATAGATAGATAGATAGATAGATAGATAGATAGATAGATAGATAGATAGATAGATAGATAGATAGATAGATAGATAGATAGATAGATAGATAGATAGATAGATAGATAGATAGATAGATAGATAGATAGATAGATAGATAGATAGATAGATAGATAGATAGATAGATAGATAGATAGATAGATAGATAGATAGATAGATAGATAGATAGATAGATAGATAGATAGATAGATAGATAGATAGATAGATAGATAGATAGATAGATAGATAGATAGATAGATAGATAGATAGATAGATAGATAGATAGATAGATAGATAGATAGATAGATAGATAGATAGATAGATAGATAGATAGATAGATAGATAGATAGATAGATAGAAGATAGATAGATAGATAGATAGATAGATAGATAGATAGATAGATAGATAGATAGATAGATAGATAGATAGATAGATAGATAGATAGATAGATAGATAGATAGATAGATAGATAGATAGATAGATAGATCGATTGGTCGGCCGACAAATAAAAAATATCAATTTCTTTTGAAGTCCAAAATCCGCAAAAAGCTGTTTGTTGAATTATCACCTGTCGTAGCATAGAACCGTAAAAAAATACTAGCCGTTTTCCACGAATGTTCCCGTAAATAAAGATGATTTTGGGAAAAAGTTGAAGTTTATATTCCTTTTAGAAGTGACGTTTTATGGTTTCATTATCTTTTTCCCCAAGATAGATATATAGAGTATAAATATCAAGTACTGTGGGATATTGATAGAACCTCCTATAGTAAATCGTTACTTATCCTATGTATGTACATGTAGGTTGCAGTTGCCGATTTTAGTAGATTTGGACTTTCTAATCTCGTTCAAATGGATGAAATTAAATATTCAATAACTCTGACTATTAAATCACTATATAAGTCACAATATATGTAGATATAACAATAATTAACCCTTTTAAATTGATAATTTCTAAATTATCACGCCTTTAAAGTTTTTTAAATATTTTTCTAAAACAACTTCCTATCAACAACCCTTTTTGAAGAAACAGAAATATGTTATCGCACCATAATTGAGACATTAAATAAATAAACCAAATACATAAACTAATAAACAAATCTGTGCAATTTAAAGGCTATAAACGAAAACAACAAAAAAACTTAAAAATCTTAAAAAAATTAACCCAAAGGGGGCGAAATAAAAGCATGATTGAATAAAACTATTTATCATAATGAAGTAAACTAGTCTACCCGTACTTAGCACAGCTTATGACAAACAATTTTACTACTTTGTTACCCAAACGACTACGAACGCTGAACACAATAAATAAACGGAGCGTAGCAAAAAAAACATACACATCTGTTAAACTAAAGCATTTATCAAAATGTCAATGCAGCACTTAGTGTAAATCCATTAAGTAACGCGTACATATTCATTGGCCATGAACAAGACAAAAACAACAAGCGAAATTTTACAAAAGGAAAGAAAAAAGGACTAAATAAAGTAAATGGTTTGAAGATTCGGAACAATACCTTAACAGACTTTATGATGATCCACCCACTTTAGTAAAGTGGAACACATTAAATGAAACTACCACCAGCCATTACAATAACATCTCTCCATCATCATCGTTAGCAAAAGAAACATTGTCCTCAATCGTCATAATCATCAAAAGAAAATCCACTAACTCTACCATTCCACCATTACTACAACTACTGCTTGTATTAACATTTATCGATTTAACTGTCTTTGGTTGTAAAATATTTTATATATTGCATACGTCCCCTTCCACTCTCACACTCTCTGATTCGATTTATGAGAACATGTTGTAATCCTTTAAGTGTATGCAAGTGCAATAATTTGTTTGCAGTTGCCGTTAAGTGCTCTATTTAGTTAAATGGGAGGAAAAAAAACCAACAACAACGTAGAAAAGAAATCATTTAAACAAACAAGTTTGAGGAAAAACGCTCAAAGAGAGATGCATGTAAATATGTGAAAATTTATACACAAGAAGAAATACAAAACTTGCCGCATATCAACTGTATGCATTTTCATACACTTACACTTGTTATTTATCATTACAATTGACATAACCCAGCAAATATTTTATTCATAAAAAGACAATTTCTCAAAATTATTTATATAAGGAGAATTCATCGAAAATTTTATATAAAAAGACAGGGGGGGTGGTGATGGACCATCTGTTCTCCCCCAGTTTTAGTTTCACTCAAGCTGAGGGATGGCAAATTGTCCACCACCTGGGGATACTATATTCCCCCGCGGACCAAAAACTGGAAAATAAAAAGATAAAAGTTACGGGCAGCGCCTAAATAACCCAGTACCGGCGGCAAGTGTTGATCCACTCGCGAGTCACGTGTCGTTGCCATCTTTTAATCGTGAGCAAAATACTACTACGGAGGTGGGTACCTTGGCCTCCGTGGCGGACAATGCGTCAAGTGTACAGCATGCCATTGGCAAAAATATAGGGGGTGAAAGAGAAGGATGTACATGGAGAGAGATCAAAGCTACCTCAGCCTTTAAATATAGGTGAAGGTTTCAACTCTGAATCCTCAGATGATAATAACAACACCATTATAGCAAATCCCAAGAAGGATGAAGTAGAGCAAATGATGAAAGAGGTAAGTGATAGCAAGTGATACCTACTACTAAAAAAGACTATTGAAAAAGATGCTTCAGGATATCATAGTTAGTTAATCCCACGACTCTCCTAAGGAAAATCGGACTCTCTCACAAGATCTGAGGCAAAGCGGATCAGGTCTCCCGAAGAGTTAACAACTGAGAATAAACCTAAGAAGAAAAAGGGCTCCCCGTCTTCTAATACGCAGTCGAAGTCAATCCATACTTCACTCAGAGGAACCTTTAAGTCAGAATCCTGCGAGTAAGGTTGACAACGCCAATCCAGATATTTCGAAGACGAACACGTCAGCGAAACCAACCTCGACAGTACATAAAGGGATCCACTGTCTACATAAAAGGATGGGGCAGTAAACTGGCTAATGAACGTATACTGAAATTCTTGGAGGTCAAAATAATTCAAATAAACCGCTAGACGGCTACCAACGCTCTGATGGCTAAAATTAACACAGGTAAAATACATATAGCTTTAATCCATGAACCTTGGACGATTCGCAACAATGTTTCTGGATTAAATCACGTAAATTTCTAACTTTTTATACCCACCATCAAAAAAGATGGGGGGTATATTGATTTTGTCATTCCGTTTGTAACACATAGAAATATTGGTCATAGACCACAAAAGTATATATATTCTGGGTCCTCATTAAATTCTAAGACGATCTAGCCATGTCTGTCCGTCTGTCCGTCCGTCCGTCTGTCTGTTTGTCTGTCTGTTGAAAGCACGATAGAGTCCGAATGGAAAGAGCTAGAGGGTTGGAATTTCACATAAATATTTCTTATAGGTAAGGTTTGTTTGGTATTGAAAATGGGCAATATCGGTCCACGTTTTCGGATAGCCCCCATACAAGTGGCCCCTCGAAAAGCAGCTTTAACAGCCATAACTTGTTTAAAATACGAATATAGCGATGAAATTCGACATAAGTAAGTTTCTTATGATCCAAAATCAATATGCGAAATTTTATGAGGATCGGTCCATAACTGACCCTACCCCCCATATAAGGTCCCCTTCAGAAAATGACTTTAACGCTCATTACTGGCTTAAAAATACTAGTATATAGATGAAATTCGACATTAGTAAGTTTCATACGAGTCAAAATCTATCTAAAAAATTTTATGAGGATCGGTCCATGATTGACCCTACCCCCCATATAAAGTCCCCTTCAGAAAATGACTGCAACGCTCATTAATGGTTTAAAATACGAGTGTAGCGATGAAATTCGACACAAATAAATTTAATACGAACCAAATTCTATCTACCAAATTTATGAGGATCGACCCATAATTGACCCTACCCCCCTATATATGGTCCCCTTCAGAAAATTACTTAACGATTATAACTGGCCTAAATATACGAGTATATAGATGAAATTCGACATAAGTAAGTTTCATTCGAGTCAAACGAGGTTTGATGGTGGGTATATAAGATTCGGCATAGCCGAATATAACACTCTTACTTGTTTACACTGATACAGGGTCTCGCCCGAGAACATATGTTTCCTCCTCTCAACAGGATTATCCATGGGCGATAAGTAGGAGAACTGTAAGCATGAAATGGAGTCTTAGTCCTACTATGACAAATTAGCTTTGTAAAAGTGTAATTAGACCAATTCTAGCTTATGCTTTAATAATCTGGTGGACTGCTTTAGACAAAAAGTGCAATATCAAACTACGACAGGGAGTTCAGCGTACATGCTGCTTGGGTATAAGTAAGTGGTGCCATGCGTACTACTTCAACCAAGGCTCTGGAAACGTTGCTAGATATTCCACCCATTGAAACATATTTAAGATTTGAGGCGCCGCTTACAGCCGAACGGCTCTTTACTTTAGGCGAACTGTCCAAAAGCGGTTTATAAGACACGTCATCAATGTATACTGGACACATTGAAAGGTTATACACAATCATCGGACGTGCCTGATCGCATACCAGACTCAGAATATGTCGGAAACTTTGAAACGCTGATCCCAGATAAAATTTCTTGGTCAAGCGGATGGCTGTAAATTGGGAAACAAGGTGGGCCTGGGGTTCTATATTGAAGACCCAAAAACAGAGATATACCACCGTTTACCTAATCACAACACAAGCTTCCAGGCAGAAGTCCGAGCAATAACGGAATGCGTAAATTAGAATAGAATAAATATGGGTACCAGGCCACTCGGGATTAGCCGGCGAATGTAATACCTTTAAAGGGAAGGGAGCTCCAGGTAGTTAACCTAATAACGCAAAACCAGTCGGCGCAACAAAAGCTGAATTAAAAACATGGGTGAGAAAATCATATAATTCATCTTGGAATAATGAAACGGTGGGTAGAACCACAAAGATCCTATGGGGTGACCTGATGAATGCAAGACGAGAAGTCTCCTCGAAATGAGCAAGTCTGAAGTTAGTATGATGGTACGTATTCTGAGTGGACACACAGGATTAAGAGCACATCTATGCAAAATTGGACGTGTGGATTCAGACGAGTGTAGAGCATGTGAAGAGGACAGTGAAACTCTGGAGCACTTTCTTTACCATTGTCAGGCATTCGTCGAAGTTAGATCCAAGTATCTTGAAAGTTATGTTATTCCGGAAATAACATTCCAGACTATCACTGATTCCAGGAAACTGAAGTTTCTAAACATTGAAAAATAATACATTCAGTGAACAATTATTTTCTCATGAAAAGGAGCGCACAACAGGCACCATTGTGGCCTAAATGTATTTCTTCGGATTTGATGTAGTATACATCTACCTATCAACCTAACCCTAATCTATACGTCTGTCGGGTGGCTGTCCATGTAAACCTTGTGCGCAAGCTACAGGCAGCAATTTTCAAGATATTTTGATAAAATTTGGACCATACGAGATTTTCGTCACAAGAACGATGTCTAATGGTTGAAATCGGTCCTTTATTTCAACTAGCCCCCACCCCTTCCAATTTGGCCATGCCAATTTTTATAATGATCGGCCATCGTTTGACCCTAACCCCCATACAAACCCCCCAATAAAAAATATCTTAAACGTCCAAAAATGTATTTATAACCATGAGTATCGTGATGAAATTCAGCATAACTAACATCTCCTTCCCAATTTATTGAGGATCGGCCCATATATAAATCCCCTTTTAGAAATTTTATTTTTCATCAATAAATTCCTTTAATATATCGGAGTTAAGGTAAAATTCAACATGAAAGTATTTTTATGAAAATATACCCAAAGTGTAGGGTATCATATAGTCGGCCATGCCCGACTAGACTTTCTACTTGTTAGTTATTTAAATCATACTAAAATTACTGCTAAAAAATATTTTTTGTGCACTACCGATAACGCTAACATATCAATATCGAAATAAGCCAAAATACCGATAACGCTAAATACAAATACCGAAATAAGTCAAAATACCGATACCGCTACCTATAATCGTTTCGAAACGGTTGCCAACCTCGTTTTCTACAAAAAAAAAGAGAATTTATAGAAAATTTTCTATGAAAAGCAAATTCATCGAAAATTTTCTATGAAAAGCAAATTCATCGAAAATTTTCTATGAAAATAGAATTTATCGAAAATTTTTCTATAAAAGGAAAATTTATCGGAAATTTTTTATAAAAGTTTTTTTTTAAAAAAGAAGAAAATTTTATTGAAAATTTTCAAAATATTTTTAAATTTGATTGAAATTTTGTATTAAAGAAAATTAAAAAAAATTCTATAAAGAAAATTGAAAAAAATTTCTATAAGAAAATTGGGAAAAACATTTCTATAAAAGAACATGAATCGAAAATTTTTTAAAAATAAGCGTACTCATTTTATACACTATTCCTGAATTGTTTGCTGGGTCACTTAAAGTTACAAAACGCATCTCTAAATCAAATACTTACATACATTCCGACTAGTCATCATAAGTATCATCATAATATACAAACCGACCATATCAAACTAAACACGCAAACAAACGTATCATAGACATTCCTTATTCAATCGTCATGTCCTGATCTACTTAATATTTTTAAACGGATGTTTATAATTCAAGGGTGATACTTATTTCCACTCACATCCTTGCATGTATTCCTGGCTTTCTTTCATTTGTTTGCTTTTATTTCTTTTTTCATTTCTTTTTTTTTATTATTTTGCCTTTAACAAAATCAATTCATAAAGTCAAACAAGACCAGACAAACAGACACGTATACAGCACGCGTTTCAACTATGAGACGTACAACTCGTATATGAATACAAATGTTGTACTTAATTTATGTTTTAAGAAGGGTGGTATGGTGGTTGGTTCGTCTGCTTGCCATTAAGTCAGCCACGGTGCTGTTTTATAATTTTTATGTGTTTTTTCTTCTTTTATTTTTGGTTGTGCACAAACATTTTATTGTTGCCGGTTTTTATTATTTTATTCTAACTTGCCATTTCCTACCATTGTTTCCTTCCTTCGTGCCTTCCTTTTGACTAAATGCTGACAACTGTTCAACTTCAAAAACCCAGTCGACGACCGATAGTCATAACAATAGACATAAGTTTAAAACATAACGAGTTAAAGAGGTTTATAGAGTAGGGTGCTGAGTAGGAAAAATTCTAATTGTTGTTGGCAAACAGAATGGGAACACATTAACAGCAGAAGATGAAGCGTAGACCATGATAGATTTTTTGATTTGTTGATATAGATTATATTGATGATATATTGGAGGTAAAAAAGTGTTAAATAAGATTTGTATCCTTAAATTCATTAGAAACGGGTTCCAAGGTTTTATGTAATCAGGTTTTACTTCCCTCAAACAAAGAATTCAGACCACAGACTTTTCTAAACACCTGACTAGACTATAGACTAGACTATAGACTAGACTATAGACTAGACTATAGACTAGACTATAGACTGGACTAGACTAGACTATAGACTAGACTATAGACTAGACTAAAGACTAGACTAAAGACTAGACTATAGACTAGACTATAGACTAGACTATAGACTAGACTATAGACTAGACTATAGACTAGACTATAGACTAGTCTATAGACTAGACTATAGACTAGACTATAGACTAGACTATAGACTAGACTAGACTAGACTATAGACTAGACTAGACTATAGACTAGACTATAGACTAGACTATAGACTAGACTATAGACTAGACTATAGACTAGACTATAGACTAGACTATAGACTAGACTATAGACTAGACTATAGACTAGACTATAGACTAGACTATAGACTAGACTATAGACTAGACTATAGACTAGACTATAGACTAGACTATAGACTAGACTATAGACTAGACATAGACGACTATAGACTAGACTATAGACTAGACTATAGACTAGACTATAGACTAGACTATAGACTAGACTATAGACTAGACTATAGACTAGACTATAGACTAGACTATAGACTAGACTATAGACTAGACTATAGACTAGACTATAGACTAGACTATAGACTAGACTATAGACTAGACTATAGACTAGACTATAGACTAGACTATAGACTAGACTATAGACTAGACTATAGACTAGACTATAGACTAGACTATAGACTAGACTATAGACTAGACTATAGACTAGACTATAGACTAGACTATAGACTAGACTATAGACTAGACTATAGACTAGACTATAGACTAGACTATAGACTAGACTATAGACTAGACTATGACTAGACTATAGACTACTATAGACTAGACTATAGACTAGACTATAGACTAGACTATAGACTAGACTATACTAGACTATAGACTAGACTATAGACTAGACTATAGACTAGACTATAGACTAGACTATAGACTAGACTATAGACTAGACTATAGACTAGACTATAGACTAGACTATAGACTAGACTATAGACTAGTGTGGTGTGACGATGGAGGTGGTTTTAGTCGGTAGGAATCCGACATACCCTTTATGGGACCTATGTAAGGTTTCCTCCTCCACTATACAAAAAAAAAAAAAAAAAAAAAAAGACTAGACTATAGACTAGACTATAGACTAGACTATAGACTAGACTATAGACTAGACTATAGACTAGACTATAGACTCGACTATAGACTAGAATATAGACTAGACTATAGACTAGACTATAGACTAGACTATAGACTAGACTATAGACTAGACTATAGACTAGACTATAGACTAGACTATAGACTAGACTATAGACTAGACTATAGACTAGACTATAGACTAGACTATAGACTAGACTATAGACTAGACTATAGACTAGACTATAGACTAGACTATAGACTAGACTATAGACTAGACTATAGACTAGACTATAGACTAGACTATAGACTAGACTATAGACTAGACTATAGACTAGACTATAGACTAGACTATAGACTAGACTATAGACTAGACTATAGACTAGACTATAGACTAGACTATAGACTAGACTATAGACTAGACTATAGACTAGACTATAGACTAGACTATAGACTAGACTATAGACTAGACTATAGACTAGACTATAGACTAGACTATAGACTAGACTATAGACTAGACTATAGACTAGACTATAGACTAGACTATAGACTAGACTATAGACTAGACTATAGACTAGACTATAGACTAGACTATAGACTAGACTATAGACTAGACTATAGACTAGACTATAGACTAGATAGACTAGACTATAGACTAGACTATAGACTAGACTATAGACTAGACTATAGACTAGACTATAGACTAGACTATAGACTAGACTATAGACTAGACTATAGACTAGACTATAGACTAGACTATAGACTAGACTATAGACTAGACTATAGACTAGACTATAGACTAGACTATAGACTAGACTATAGACTAGACTATAGACTAGACTATAGACTAGACTATAGACTAGACTATACTAGACTATAGACTAGACTATAGACTAGACTATAGACTAGACTATAGACTAGACTATAGACTAGACTATAGACTAGACTATAGACTAGACTATAGACTAGACTATAGACTAGACTATAGACTAGACTATAGACTAGACTATAGACTAGACTATAGACTAGACTATAGACTAGACTATAGACTAGACTATAGACTAGACTATAGACTAGACTATAGACTAGACTATAGACTAGACTAGACTAGACTATAGACTAGACTATAGACTAGACTAGACTAGACTATAGACTAGACTATAGACTATAGACTAGACTATAGACTAGACTATAGACTAGACTATAGACTAGACTATAGACTAGACTATAGACTAGACTATAGACTAGACTATAGACTAGACTATAGACTAGACTATAGACTAGACTATAGACTAGACTATAGACTAGACTATAGACTAGACTATAGACTAGACTATAGACTAGACTATAGACTAGACTATAGACTAGACTATAGACTACTATAGACTAGACTATAGACTAGACTATAGACTAGACTATAGACTAGACTATAGACTAGACTATAGACTAGACTATAGACTAGACTATAGACTAGACTATAGACTAGACTATAGACTAGACTATAGACTAGACTATAGACTAGACTATAGACTAGACTATAGACTAGACTATAGACTAGACTAGACTAGACTATAGACTAGACTATAGACTAGACTATAGACTAGACTATAGACTAGACTATAGACTAGACTATAGACTAGACTATAGACTAGACTATAGACTAGACTATAGACTAGACTATAGACTAGACTATAGACTAGACTAGACTAGACTACTAGACTATAGACTAGACTATAGACTAGACTATAGACTAGACTATAGACTAGACTATAGACTAGACTATAGACTAGACTATAGACTAGACTATAGACTAGACTATAGACTAGACTATAGACTAGACTATAGACTAGACTATAGACTAGACTATAGACTAGACTATAGACTAGACTATAGACTAGACTATAGACTAGACTATAGACTAGACTATAGACTAGACTATAGACTAGACTATAGACTAGACTATAGACTAGACTATAGACTAGACTATAGACTAGACTATAGACTAGACTATAGACTAGACTATAGACTAGACTATAGACTAGACTATAGACTAGACTATAGACTAGACTATAGACTAGACTATAGACTAGACTATAGACTAGACTATAGACTAGACTATAGACTAGACTATAGACTAGACTATAGACTAGACTATAGACTAGACTATAGACTAGACTATAGACTAGACTATAGACTAGACTATAGACTAGACTATAGACTAGACTATAGACTAGACTATAGACTAGACTATAGACTAGACTATAGACTAGACTATAGACTAGACTATAGACTAGACTATAGACTAGACTATAGACTAGACTATAGACTAGACTATAGACTAGACTATAGACTAGACTATAGACTAGACTATAGACTAGACTATAGACTAGACTATAGACTAGACTATAGACTAGACTATAGACTAGACTATAGACTAGACTATAGACTAGACTATAGACTAGACTATAGACTAGACTATAGACTAGACTATAGACTAGACTATAGACTAGACTATAGACTAGACTATAGACTAGACTATAGACTAGACTATAGACTAGACTATAGACTAGACTATAGACTAGACTATAGACTAGACTATAGACTAGACTATAGACTAGACTATAGACTAGACTATAGACTAGACTGACTAGACTAGACTATAGACTAGACTATAGACTAGACTATAGACTAGACTATAGACTAGACTATAGACTAGACTAGACTATAGACTAGACTATAGACTAGACTATAGACTAGACTATAGACTAGACTATAGACTAGACTATAGACTAGACTATAGACTAGACTATAGACTAGACTATAGACTAGACTATAGACTAGACTATAGACTAGACTATAGACTAGACTAGACTAGACTATAGACTACTAGACTATACTATAGACTAGACTAGACTATAGACTAGACTATAGACTAGACTAGACTAGACTAGACTAGACTAGACTAGACTAGACTAGACTAGACTAGACTAGACTAGACTAGACTAGACTAGACTAGACTATAGACTAGACTATAGACTAGACTATAGACTAGACTATAGACTAGACTATAGACTAGACTATAGACTAGACTATAGACTAGACTATAGACTAGACTATAGACTAGACTATAGACTAGACTATAGACTAGACTATAGACTAGACTATAGACTAGACTATAGACTAGACTATAGACTAGACTATAGACTAGACTATAGACTAGACTATAGACTAGACTATAGACTAGACTATAGACTAGACTATAGACTAGACTATAGACTAGACTATAGACTAGACTATAGACTAGACTATAGACTAGACTATAGACTAGACTATAGACTAGACTATAGACTAGACTATAGACTAGACTATAGACTAGACTATAGACTAGACTATAGACTAGACTATAGACTAGACTATAGACTAGACTATAGACTAGACTAGACTATAGACTAGACTATAGACTAGACTATAGACTAGACTATAGACTAGACTATAGACTAGACTATAGACTAGACTATAGACTAGACTATAGACTAGACTATAGACTAGACTATAGACTAGACTATAGACTAGACTATAGACTAGACTATAGACTAGACTATAGACTAGACTATAGACTAGACTATAGACTAGACTATAGACTAGACTAGACTAGACTATAGACTAGACTATAGACTAGACTATAGACTAGACTATAGACTAGACTATAGACTAGACTATAGACTAGACTATAGACTAGACTATAGACTAGACTATAGACTAGACTATAGACTAGACTATAGACTAGACTTAGACTAGACTAGACTATAGACTAGACTATAGACTAGACTATAGACTAGACTATAGACTAGACTATAGACTAGACTATAGACTAGACTAGACTATAG
>NW_023997869.1:0-12500 GCF_015586225.1 Lucilia sericata
TTTCTATAGAAAATTTTCGTCTTTAGATAATTTTCTACAGAAAAGTGTATTCTTTATACTGCTTTTTACACAAAAGTGTCTTCTTTATACAGATTTCTTTAGAAGAGTGTCGTCTTTAGGAAGTCTTCTATAGAAGAATGTTCCTTAGAAAGTTTTCTATAGAAAAAAGTTTTTATGGCAAAAGTTTTTAACAAAAAATTATCTAATTTGCGGAGTTTTTTTTATAGAAAAGTTTATACATTTTATATAAAAAGTCTTCTTTAGAAAAATGTATTTCTATAGAAAAGATTTCTATAGAAAAGTGTCTTCTTTAGAAGTTTTCTATAGAAAATGTTCGTCTTTAGATAATTTCTACAGAAAGTGTATTCTTTATACAGATTTTTACACAAAAGTGTCTTCTTTATACAGATTTCTTTAGAAGAGTGTCGTCTTTAGAAAGTCTTCTATAGAAGAATGTTCCTTAGAAAGTTTTCTATAAAAAATAGTCTTTAGAAAGTTAGTAGAAAGTTTTTCTATAGAAAAAAAGTTTTTATAGAAAAAGTTTTTAACACAAAAATTATCTAATTTGAGTTGTTTTTTATAGAAAAGTGTATATATACATTTATAGAAAAAGTCTTCTTTACACCCTTTTGTATAGAAAGGGGACTTCTTTAACAAGTAACAATAAAAAATTATCTTCTTTACAAAGTTTTTTTTTTATACAAAAAGTGTCTTCCGTATTCATTCATAGAAAAAGTGTTCTATATACCGTTTTCTATAAAAAAGATGTCTTCTCTAGACAGGTTTTCTATAGAAAAGTGTCTTATCTAAATTATTTCTAAAAAAAAGTGTCTATGTCGGAAGTCTTCTATAGAATGTTACTTCTTTATAAAGTTTCTTTAGAAGGTGTCTTTTCTAGACAATTTTCTTTTTAAAGCAATTCTTTATACGGTTTTCTATAGAAATGTTTTCCATATAAAAGTCTTCTTTAGACAGATTTATAAATAATAGAGTTTTCTTTATACAATTTTCTTTAGTGAAGTTCCATTTCTATAGAAAGTGTTTCCCTTAAAATTTCTATGGAATTTGTGTTCTTTAAATAGTTTTCTCTAGAAAGGTGTCTTCTCTAGACAGTTTTCAATAAAAGTGTCTTCTCTAAGCAATTTTCTAAGAAAAGTTTCTACTTCCGAAGTTTTCTATGGAAATGTGACTTGTTTATAAGTTTTCTATAGAAAGGTGTACTTTCTAGACTATTTTCTATTGAAAACTTTTTATAGAAACATTTTTCTATAAAAGTTTTTTCTCTAGACAGCTTTATACAAGAATAGTGTCTTCTTTAGAAAGTGTTCTATACGATAGTGTTTTTTATTAAGTTTTCTACAGAAATTTGTCTTCTCTAGACAGTTTTCTATCGAAAAGTTCTTCTCCTAAACTATTTTTTAAAGAAAAGTGTCTACTTCAGAAGTCTTCTATAGAAATGTGACTTCTTTATAAAGTTTTTTAAAGAAAGGTGTCTTTTCTAAACTATTTTCTATTGAAAGTTGTTCTTGTAATGGTTTTCTATAGAAAAGAAATCCTTTCTAGACAGTTTTATTTATAAGAGAGTCTTCTTTATATACATACATATGTAATGTTCTTTGCAGAAGTATTTTTTCTACAAAATTTTCTATATAAAAGTGTTTTTTTTAATGAGACAATGTTTTGGGTGAAGAAAAGTTTCAATAAGTTCAGTGAAATATCTTTAAGAGAATTGCTTTGGATAATTAGGTTGTTAAATCGTGACACCAATTTTTTCTTAATATTATTTCACCAAAAAGTTTTAAAATTCAATATATCTATTATAAACACTCATATAATCTATTTGGGACATAAACTTAAACCCCCCAAAACTTTCCAGTATCATTTTAAATAAAAACCTCGTTTACAAAAAATTCTTCATATAAAAAAAAATCCAACGCATACCAAACAAACCAACAGGAAAAACTTTCTATCTAAAGAAATCAAAAAACAGATAAAAACTTTTTGTCATGTCATCTCACGCAAAATTGTAAAACTTCCTTGATTATCTTAGAGGAGCAGACGATGTTTAACCTTTTCGTTACTTCACCAGAGATTAAACATTATTTTGTAGGATTGTTTTTTTTTGTATACCTTAAGCTTCAACGCTTAGCTAAGATCAATTAGCACTTAATGATGTCCAAAAACAAAAACAATTTGCTGGAAAAAGTAAGAAACAACAGCAACAAACTTTAAAAACAAATCTCGCTACAATAAAATAAACTCCCCCTGCAAAAAAAAGATTAAGCAATGAAACAAATCTTTTGTAAATGATCAAAAAGCTTTTGATGTAATTCCAAAAAACAAACACACCACGAAATAAGAGATCTTTTTGCGATTTTTTTTTCATACATTGATGTTGTTGCTGTTGCCACAAACAAATACAAACAATGTAAAAACAACTATTACCGCTACAAATCGTTAAATTGTCAAGGCAGTGTTACACACACACATACTCCCTCCCCAAATACTACTTACCAGAGATGGCAAATTACTACACTATACACTAGACTATAGACTAGACTATAGACTAGACTATAGACTAGACTATAGACTAGACTATAGACTATATAGACTAGACTATAGACTACACTAGACTAGACTATAGACTAGACTATAGACTAGACTATAGACTAGACTATAGACTAGACTATAGACTAGACTATAGACTAGACTATAGACTAGACTATAGACTAGACTATAGACTAGACTATAGACTAGACTATAGACTAGACTATAGACTAGACTATAGACTAGACTATAGACTAGACTATAGACTAGACTATAGACTAGACTATAGACTAGACTATAGACTAGACTATAGACTAGACTATAGACTAGACTATAGACTAGACTATAGACTAGACTATAGACTAGACTATAGACTAGACTATAGACTAGACTATAGACTAGACTATAGACTAGACTATAGACTAGACTATAGACTAGACTATAGACTAGACTATAGACTAGACTTAATACTAAGACTAGACTATAGACTAGACTATAGACCTAGACTATAGGACTAGAACTATAGGCAACTAGACTAAACTATAGACTAGACTATAGACTAACTATAGACTAGACTATAGACTATACTATAGACGAGACTATAACTAGACTATAGGACTAGACTATAGACTATACTATAGACTAGACTATTAGACTAGACTATAGACTAGACTATAGACTAGTACTATAGTACTAAGAACTATAGACTAGACTATAGACTAGACTATAGACTAGACTAGAGACTAGACTATAGACTAGACTATAGACTAGACCGATAGACTAGACTATAGCCTAGACTATAGACTAACTATACTAGACTAGATGACTTAACATAGACTAGACTATAGACTGTAGACTAGACTAGACTATAGACTAGACTATAGACTAGACCTATAGACTAGACTATAGACTAGACTATAGACTAGACTATAGAACTAGAACTCTAGACTAGACTAATGACTAGACTATAGACTAGACTATAGACTAGACTATAGACTAGACTATAGACTAGACTTAAGAACTAGACTAATAGAACTAGACTATAGAACTAGACTATAGACCTAGACTATAGACTACGAACTATAGACTAGACTATAGACTAGACTATAGACTAGACTATAGACTAGATTATAGACTAGACTATAGACTAGACTAGACTATAGACTAGTCTATAGACTAGACTATGGACTAGACTATAGACTAGACTATAGGCTAGACTATAGACTGAAAATAAATTAAAAATCGTACCTAATGGGTCATTGGTGTACTTTTGTACTCTTCAGGATCAAATTGTAGCAAAAAAAAGTACAATTGTATTCATTTTGCCAACCCTGCTACTTACTTACATACTTTACACGGTATAAAAGCAAGAAAAAAGATTAAAAACATTTTCCCCAAAAACACACAAAAATCCTAAAAAAAAATGACTCGTACTTTAACAAGTCAAGAGATGTAGGCGAAAAAGTGGCGCCTCCAATATGTTTAATGAAATTCCCCACTCAGTTTCCTAAAAAACAAACAAACAATCCATTATACTCTATCAGGAGACAAATGGCACATGAAAAATCGTTGGTTTTTTTTCTTTCTTCACAGTTTGCAAAGTGTTGTTTGCTGTGGAAACTGCAACAGAATAACAAAATGCAAAAAGATGCAAAAAACAAAACAACAACAAACACGGCTTAAAACAAATTACAACATTTTGATTTGGGGTCAAACATTAAGGTGCGTTTCAAAGGTCTTTTGCCAAGCCAAACCAAGCCAATCGTTGCAACTATTTACTCTGATCTCAAGTGAAAATTAGCTAAAGTGTGACATTATTTTAGTTGGTAAACTAAATGAGAAAAAAATACTTATTGCTTAATGTTAATGGCTAAAAAAGCGAAATTTAAGCGTGATTTTAAAGAAAAACATATAATTTGTTTAGATTAGTTTTAGAGTGTTTGTTAACAGGAAAATGGGAGCCAAATTCGTAAGTTAAAAAAAATTGCGAAAATATTTAAAGTTTATTATAAGAAGAGTTAGATAGCTAGACTTACGTTTAACAAGTTAGAGCGCTATAATCGGCTGAGCCGAATCTTAAATACCCTCCACCAGCTACAAAAGTAGCACAGTAATATTTCTGTGCATATGAGCAATACTTATTCCAAATTTTATATGGATATCTTAATTTAGTAATGAGTTATGCGCGTTTAAGTGATTTTCGGGAGGGGACCTTGTATGGGAGCTATGACCAATTATGAACCGATCGGAAAAAAATTTCACAGTAATATTTCTGTGCATATGGGCAATACTTATTCCAAATTTTATATGGATATCTTAATTTAGTAATGAGTTATGCGCGTTTAAGTAATTTTCGGGAGGGGACCTTGTATGGGAGCTATGTCCAATTATAGACCGATCCAGAAATTTTTTTCACTCAATGAATTCTATTGACATAAGATTTTAATTTGTAAAATTTTGTGAATATATAAACATTCTGACGGAAGTTATTAACAAAAAACTCATTTTCCGGGAATATGTACTTTTGTATGGGAGGTATATGAAATTATGGACCGATTCTGGCAATTTTCAGTAGGAATCAAGATCTTGTGTAGAAACGAACGTATGATGACTTTCATGAAATTATCTTGCATAGTTTGCGAGAAAATTACATCAGAATGTATAAAAAATGCTTATTTTTTTCGGAGTTGTTTTAAATTTTGATTCATAACTTTTCCCGATGTGAACTGATTTTGCTCATTTTCAATACCAAATTGTATCGGATAACAATGAATATTTTGGGTGAATTTGGTTAAATTATATTGCTTCGTTTTAACGTGAGCGTGTTTTACACAGACAGACAGACGGACGGACGGACAGACGGATGGACATCGACTAAATCGACTCAGAATTTCATAAGCACCCAGAATATATATACTTTGTGGGGTCTCAGATAAATATTTCTTGGTGTTACACACGGAATGACAAACTTATATATACCCTCTATCACCACTGATGGTGGTGGAGGGTATAAAAAGTGTTTATTCTCAACCCAATTAATTACTATATTCTATACACTTTCGAAAAACATCTAAATACAAAATTAAATTAATTCTTATATAAAACCAAAAGGATGATGGCAGTAAAATCTAAAACAAATTAATTCAACTCACATCCTCAGTAAGTTTATTATGCTGCAATTATCTAATTTAAAAGTAAATATTCCACAATATAGGCCTTCAAAACCTAAGCCAACCTTCATTATATAAACTTGTACTTGTAATGAACTTGTAGTAGAGTAACTCAATTATAGTCTCCTATTCATCGTAGTACTTTTGTCGGTTATTTTGCTCGTTATGAAGCAATTATTTATTTTGGTTCCTGCAATTATTCTGCACATAAATTAAAATTGTCTATTCTTTTTATTTTTTACAACTTTCACTTAATTAGGCTTAAGGCTTATTACTATTAATTCTATATACAACAATATTATTTATTATATTTTTTTTTGTTTTTGCCACAGTACTATAAACAATATTTTCTGGCCCGACATTGGTGTAGAATAGTTGCTGCTGTACATCTTTTTTTCACAATTTTTTTTTTTCAGTTTCATTTATTATTTTAGGTTTTAGTGTGTGAATGCCAGCCTCCATCAAGTACGTCATGTGTAGTTAAAGTTTGAGCTTCATTTAACTTATGAATTGCAACATTTTGTTGCAGCTCTTTTTTTGTTTTTTTTAACAGATCTATTCTCCCCTTTTTGAAAGTACTTGACTTTATGTATGCAACCGTTTGAATATAGAGATCTGTGTGTGTGTTTGTTGTTATTATTGCCACATTGTAGGAATCAGGTATGGAAAATTCGGTGCTTTAGTCCAAAGTCTATTCTATGGTCTAGTTTATAGTCTAGTCTATGGTCTAGTTTATAGTCTAGTTTATAGTCTAGTCTATAAATTAGAATATAGTCTAGTCTAGTCTAGTCTAGTCTAGTCTAATCTAGTCTAGTCTAGTCTAGTCTAGTCTAGTCTAGTCTAGTCTAGTCTAGTCTAGTCTAGTCTAGTCTAGTCTAGTCTAATCTAGTCTAGTTAGTCTAGTCTAGTCTAGTCTAGTCTAGTTAGTCTAGTCTAGTCTAGTCTAGTCTAGTCTAGTCTAGTCTAGTCTAGTCTAGTCTAGTCTAGTCTAGTCTAGTCTAGTCTAATCTAGTCTAGTCTAATCTAGTCTAGTCTATAGTCTAGTCTATAGTCTAGTCTATAGTCTAGTCTATAGTCTAGTCTATAGTCTAGTCTATAGTCTAGTCTATAGTCTAGTCTATAGTCTAGTCTATAGTCTAGTCTATAGTCTAGTCTATAGTCTAGTCTATAGTCTAGTCTATAGTCTAGTCTATAGTCTAGTCTATAGTCTAGTCTATAGTCTAGTCTATAGTCTAGTCTATAGTCTAGTCTATAGTCTAGTCTATAGTCTAGTCTATAGTCTAGTCTATAGTCTAGTCTATAGTCTAGTCTATAGTCTAGTCTATAGTCTAGTCTATAGTCTAGTCTATAGTCTAGTCTATAGTCTAGTCTATAGTCTAGTCTATAGTCTAGTCTATAGTCTAGTCTATAGTCTAGTCTATAGTCTAGTCTATAGTCTAGTCTATAGTCTAGTCTATAGTCTAGTCTATAGTCTAGTCTATAGTCTAGTCTATAGTCTAGTCTATAGTCTAGTCTATTAGTCTAGGTCTATAGTCTAGTCTATATCTAGTCTATAGTCTGCTATAGTCTAGTCTATAGTCTAGTCTATAGTCTAGTCCTATAGTCTAGTCTATAGTCTAGTCTATAGTTCTAGTCTATAGTCTAGTCTATAGTCTAGTCTATAGTCTAGTCTATAGTCCTAGTCTATAGTCTAGTCTTATAGTCTAGTCTATAGTCTAGTCTATAGTCTAGTCTACCATAGTCTAGTCTGATAGTCTAGTGCTATAGTCTAGTCTATAGTCTAGTCTATAGGTCTAGTCTATAGTCTAGTCTATAGTCTAGTCTATAGTCTATCTATAGTCTAGTCTATAGTCTAGTCTATAGTCTAGTCTATAGTCTTAGTCTATTATAGTCTAGTCTATTAGTCTAGTCTATAGGTTCTAGTCTATAGTCTAGTCTATAGTCTAGTCTATAGTCTAGTCTATAGTCTAGTCTATAGTCCTAGTCTATAGTCTCGTCTATAGTCTAGTCTATAGTCTATTCTAGTCATGTCTAGTCTATAGTCTAGTCTATAGTCTAGTCTATAGTCTAGTCTATAGTCTAGTCTATAGTCTGGTCTATAGTCTAGTCTATAGTCTAGTCTATAGTCTAGTCTAGTCTAGTCTATAGTCTAGTCTATAGTCTAGTCTATAGTCTAGTCTATAGTCTAGTCTATAGTCTAGTCTATAGTCTATTCTATAGTCTAGTCTATAGTCTAGTCTATAGTCTAGTCTATAGTCTAGTCTATAGTCTAGTCTATAGTCTAGTCTATAGTCTAGTCTATAGTCTAGTCTATAGTCTAGTCTATAGTCTAGTCTATAGTCTAGTCTATAGTCTAGTCTATCTATAGTCTAGTCTATAGTCTAGTCTATAGTCTAGTCTATAGTCTAGTCTATAGTCTAGTCTATAGTCTAGTCTATAGTCTAGTCTATAGTCTAGTCTATAGTCTAGTCTATAGTCTAGTCTATAGTCTAGTCTTCTAGTAGTCCATAGTCTAGTCTATGGTCTAGTCTATAGTCTAATCTATAGTCTATTCGAGACTATAGTCCAATCTATGCTATGGTCTAGTATAGTTAGTACCATTTCCCAATTTCAATTTCCCATGCCTGTTAGGAATCGTATACTTAGTTAGCGTAACTTGGTTTAGTATGTAAGTCAAAAAGAGCATGGAGGATGGAGATGGATGAATGGATGCATGGTTGGATGCTGACTATAACACATATACCATGTAGTTGTTGCAGTCAGTGTAAAATGCCACATACTGCACTTGCAACAAGTGTAAAATTAGTCAAAATTGTGGCTGTTGTTGTTTTTTTTTAAGTTTTTGTCTCTTATTCAGTTTTCAAACTAAGTGACTGTATAAATGAAAACAAAAAAAAAAATAAAATAATTTCCTGTTAAAATTAAAATAAAAACTCTTTAGTTACAGATAGCTAGACAGACAAAGAACCAAAGACAGACAGACAGATCAACCGACACATTAACTGTGAGTTTGTTGTCTGTACCTTTAGTTTTGTTTGGTGAGACAACCCACATGTGTTTTGTTGTAGTCGCTTGCTGTTGCCACTTTAACGTAAAATCAGCTTGTTAACAAAAAATTAAAAAAAAAATTGCTTATATTATTTTGTTTTTTATTTAAAATTTTTAGTTTGTCTCTTGTCTATTTTTAAATGCAAATTGAAAATTTCAAAAAAAATATATATGTTTATCGCTTTTAAAGCATCAATTAATTTCAAATGCTCAAGCATTAAAGCTAAAATATATAAAAAAAACATTGCAATTTAAATAAATAAGAAATAAACAAATTATAGTTGGCGTGTAAGGACCATACAAAGTGCTAGTAGTTAGTGTTATACCTGTCTTACAGATATTTTTATGGATATTTTTCTTTTCTTAAGTCAGTAAATTTTATGGGTGACTGATAAGAAACTGTTTGCCTGGTGAATTTGGTTTTATATAAAAAAATTTTTAAAGTGAGCAATGGATTATAGGAATCTTAATACCATTCTTGAAATCATTATCATTATTCTGAATTCCCATCCGGAAAGTTTATTTTCCCATCTTCTATTAGTGATTAGTTGAAGTTTGTCTGAGATCCCCTGATTCTATTATATAATTCTATACATACAGTTAGTGGAAAGTTGACGGAATTTGAGATTCTTTGATCATTCCAGAGCGAAAAGATCTTCAGATACTCTTCATATATGCCCTCAGTAGGGTATTTCAGTGAATAGTTATAAATCTACAACAATTTAAGTTTTAAAAATTATTTATTCTTCATATTAAACCTGGTTCTGTGTTAATATGTCTCAGCTTGAACCTACTACTAGTCTCTGTCACCTTAATAGTCGTAAAAACTTTTGTTTTCAACTTCACAGTTTAGCTAACCCCCGCTCCCAGGAGCTTAACTTCCAAGTACTTAGTATAGATTTATTATAAACCAAATTTAACTCCAGCCAAGTATTTAACAACTAACATTTTGACGCTTTACAATCTCTAAGGTTTTTTTTTTTTGTTTTATTTTCAAAATGTTTTTTTCCTATATTTCTAACATATTTAGGATTTCAAAACAAATTTTGTCTATTGCCTGATAAATGTTTTATGGTGGTTATTGGATAAATTATATATTTTCGGCTTCAGGCAAAACACTAGTACTTAACAATTTGCATAATACATTGTTCAAGGAAAAATATTTTACGCATTGCACAGTCTTAACACTCGTACATTCGAGTTTTTATTTTTTTTGGAACTGCACATGGTTTGGTCATATTTAATAAGAATCTCGTATTTAAAAGCTAACAAAAATATACAGTAGAAAAATTAACAGAAAAAAAAATTAAATAAAAAACGAAACAGTTACCAACATAAATTTGTGAATTGGCATGTGTTTTTGCTTTGTTATTGTTGTATTTCAATGGTTTCCCCACTCTACTCGAGATACGAAATGAAAAAAAAACACAGTCCAAGTCAGTGGTCATGTTCAAATAGGTGACAACATTTATGATTGTGTATCAGTTGTGTTAGGCGAAAGACAGGAGCGTGGAAAGGAAAAATTTTAAAGTTATGTTATTATGTATTTGCCTATTCTATAGTCTAATCTATAGTCTAATCTATAGTCTAATCTATAGTCTAATCTATAGTCTAGTCTATAGTCTAGTCTATAGTCTAGTCTATAGTCTAGTCTATAGTCTAGTCTATAGTCTAGTCTATAGTCTAGTCTATAGTCTAGTCTATAGTCTAGTCTATAGTCTAATCTAAAGGCTAGTCTATAGTATAATATATAGTCTAGTCTATAGTCAAGTCCATAGTGTAGTGTATAGTCTAGTCTGTAGTCAAGTCCATAGTCTAGTGTATAGTCTAATCTATAGTCTAGTCTATAGTATAGTCTATAGACTAGTCTATAGTCTAGTCTAAAGTCTAGTCTATAGTCTAGTCTAAAGTCTAGTCTATAGTCTAGTCTTTAGTCTAGTCTATAGTCTAGTCTATAGTCTAGTCTATAGTCTAGTCTATAGTCTAGTCTATAGTCTAGTCTATAGTCTAGTCTATAGTCTAGTCTATAGTCTAGTCTATAGTCTAGTCTATAGTCTAGTCTATAGTCTAGTCTATAGTCAGTCTATAGTCTAGTCTATAGTCTAGTCTATAGTCTAGTCTATAGTCTAGTCTATAGTCTAGTCTATAGTCTAGTCTATAGTCTAGTCTATAGTCTAGTCTATAGTCTAGTCTATAGTCTAGTCTATAGTCTAGTCTATAGTCTAGTCTATAGTCTAGTCTATAGTCTAGTCTATAGTCTAGTCTATAGTCTAGTCTATAGTCTAGTCTATAGTCTAGTCTATAGTCTAGTCTATAGTCTAGTCTATAGTCTAGTCTATAGTCTAGTCTATAGTCTAGTCTATAGTCTAGTCTATAGTCTAGTCTATAGTCTAGTCTATAGTCTAGTCTATAGTCTAGTCTATAGTCTAGTCTATAGTCTAGTCTATAGTCTAGTCTATAGTCTAGTCTATAGTCTAGTCTATAGTCTAGTCTATAGTCTAGTCTATAGTCTAGTCTATAGTCTAGTCTATAGTCTAGTCTATAGTCTAGTCTATAGTCTAGTCTATAGTCTAGTCTATAGTCTAGTCTATAGTCTAGTCTATAGTCTAGTCTATAGTCTAGTCTATAGTCTAGTCTATAGTCTAGTCTATAGTCTATCTATAGTCTAGTCTATAGTCTAGTCTATAGTCTAGTCTATAGTCTAGTCTATAGTCTAGTCTATAGTCTAGTCTATAGTCTAGTCTATAGTCTAGTCTATAGTCTAGTCTATAGTCTAGTCTATAGTCTAGTCTATAGTCTAGTCTATAGTCTAGTCTTTCGTCTAGTCTATAGTCTAGTCTAGTCTAGTCTATAGTCTAGTCTATAGTCTAGCCTATAGTCTAGTCTATAGTCTAGTCTATAGTCTAGTATATAGTCTAGTCTATAGTCTAATCTATAGTCTAATCTATAGTCTAGTCTGTAGTCTAGTCTATAGCCTAATCTAATCTATACTCTAGTCTCTTCTATATTCCAGTCTATAGTTTGCTCTATAGTCTAGTCTATAGTCTAGTCTTTAGTTTAGTCTATAGCAGGTCCATACCCCAGGCTATGGTCTAGTCTATAAACTAGTTTATAGTCTAAAATATAGATTAGTCTTTAGTCTACCCCATAGTTTAGTCTATAGTCTAGTCTATAGTTTAGTCTTTAGCCTGGTCTATAGTCTAATCTATAGTCGAGTTTATAGTGTGGTCTATAGACTTGTATATTTATAGTCTAGTCTGGTCTAGCCTAGTTTGTTGTAGAGCGATATTGGCATATTTGGTAAAATATACACCATTAGAAAACACACCCTATTTCCAAAAACCAACTTTCCACGCCTCTGCATTGCATTTAAAAATTTTGTATTAAGTTTATAAGTATTATTTAAGAAACACTTTAGAGATAATGTCTCACTATGCCATGCGAACATGTTCGAATACTCATTGATACTGTATGTTTAACAAATACTTAAGATATTGCAAGCAAATTTTTAGCAAACTGTTTTGATAGCAAGTAAAAAAAAAATCTAGAAAAAAACTCAAATTTAACTTACCATTAGCATTGGCTGATTTAATTCTGTAAATGAAAGAGAAAAAAACAGACAAAAAATAAATAAATTAAAAAAAGTTACATTTTCAAATTACTACATTTAGTTTAGTTTGAACAGACAAATAAAATCGACTTATTATTATTTCTAGCTATAGATTTTTCTCTAAC
>NW_023997869.1:15000-16243 GCF_015586225.1 Lucilia sericata
TAGATAGATAGATAGATAGATAGATAGATAGATAGATAGATAGATAGATAGATAGATAGATAGATAGATAGATAGATAGATAGATAGATAGATAGATAGATAGATAGATAGATAGATAGATAGATAGATAGATAGATAGATAGATAGATAGAGAGATAAATAGTTTCCCATGTCTGGTTGTCATACTTTCAATTTACAACCAAATTTTCTATTTTTAAATACATACATATGTTAAAATAACCTTAAAAACAAAGTTTAATAAACCATTAAATTGTTTATTAATTTGTTTGTTTAAAATTTGCATATTTACTAACATTACCTTTCACCTAAACTAAAAAATAAAACAAGAATCAATATTTACTATTCAAAGTATTTTGAAAAAAAGCTTTGACACTTTGCCGAACCTTTAAAAAGTGATGCCAACAAACAAACAATGAGCTATTAACAATGTCAATATTCTAATGAAATAAAAAAAATGTTGCAGCAACAATATATACAAACAAACACAGACATCAGGCACACTGCATTAAACAAACAAATTCACGCACGCCATCAGTCAGTCACCCGTTCATTCACTCACTCACTCTCAGTGTTTATTAATAATAAGCTAAATAAAGTGCTTTTAACTTATAAAATTTCTTTAAAAATTTACCTTCATTAAATTTATTAATTGATTAAAATGAATGACTGGCAACAATTTTTGTTTTTTCATTTAATTTTACGCTCTCCTACACTTAACCACATTTCATTTACACAATGTAAACTGCTGTATTTCTTCTTCTTTTTACTATAGTAATTTATGTAATTTTTTTTTTGTTTTAAATAATATACTTCAATAGGTTATTATTTCTTCGTTTTTTGCCAATTAATAACTAATTTGCAATAAACACCAAAACCACATTTCTTTTTACGCTTGTAAAGAAAACCACATAAAAAACTGATTTTGACACGAGATTGACAATTGAAAGAGAGAGGATTGGTGTTAGGTTAGGGATTGTCTAATTAGTTGGAGATGATATTAGCTTACAATTAGCTAGTCTGTGGGCAATAGACTAGACGGTAGATTTATTAATATAGTAGTCTGCGGACTAATAAACTGATTAAGCTGCGAAAGTACTAACTATAACTAAAACGAAACTAACACTAAACTAACTAACTAACCTAACTACACTAACGAACTAACGACACTAACTAACTAACTAACTAAAAACGACTAACGAACGACGAACTAACTAACTACTAA
>NW_023997870.1:0-16508 GCF_015586225.1 Lucilia sericata
TTTTAGTTAGTTAGTTAGTTATTAGTTATTAGTTCGTTAGTTAGTTCGTTCGTTCGTTCGTTCGTTTCGTTCGTTCGTTCGTTCGTTCGTTCGTTCGTTCGTTCGTCGTTCTTTCGTTCGTTTCGTTCGTTCGTTAGTTTCGTTCGTTCGTTTCGTTCGTTTCGTTCGTTCGTTCGTTTCGTTCGTTCGTTCTTCGTTTTCGTTCGTTCGTTCGTTCGTTCGTTCTTTCGTTTCGTTCGTTCGTTTCGTTCGTTCGTTCGTTCGTTTGTTCGTTGTTCGTTGTTCGTTCGTTCGTTCGTTCGTTCGTTCGTTCGTTCGTTCGTTCGTTCGTTCGTTCGTTCTTCGTTCGTTCGTTCGTTCGTTCGTTCGTTCGTTCGTTCGTTCGTTCGTTCGTTCGTTCTTTCGTTCGTTCGTTCGTTCCGTTTCGTTCGTTCGTTCGTTCGTTCGTTCGTTCGTTCGTTCGTTTCGTTCGTTCGTTATTCGTTCGTTCGTTTCGTTCGTTCGTTCGTTTCGTTCGTTCGTTCGTTTGTTCGTTCGTTCGTTCGTTCGTTCTTTCGTTGTTCGTTTTTCGTTCGTTCGTTCGTTCGTTCTTTCGTTCGTTCGTTCGTTCGTTCGTTCGTTCGTTCGTTCGTTTCGTTCGTTCGTTCGTTCTTCGTTCGTTCGTTCGTTCTTCGTTCGTTCGTTCGTTCGTTCGTTTCGTTCGTTCGTTCGTTCGTTCGTTCGTTCGTTCGTTCGTTCGTTCGTTCGTTAGTTCGTTCGTTCGTCGTTCGTTCGTTCGTTTTAGTTCGTTCGTTCGTTCTTCGTTCGTTCGTTCGTTCGTTCGTTCGTTCGTTCGTTCGTTCGTTCGTTCGTTCTTTCGTTTTCGTTCGTTCGTTCGTTCGTTCGTTCGTTCGTTTCGTTCGTTCGTTCGTTCGTTCGTTCGTCGTTCGTTCGTTCGTTCGTTTTCGTTCGTTCGTTTCGTTCTTTGTTCGTTTCGTTCGTTCGTTCTTCGTTCGTTCGTTTCGTTCGTTCGTTCGTTTTTTCGTTCGTTCGTTTCGTTCAGTTCTTCGTTCGTTCGTTCGTTCGTTCGTTACGTTCGTTCGTTCGTTCGTTCGTTCGTTCGTTTCGTTCGTTCGTTAGTTCGTTCGTTCGTTCGTTCGTCGTTCGTTCGTTCGTTTCGTTCGTTCGTTCGTTCGTTCGTTCGTTCGTTCGTTCTTTCGTTCGTTTCGTTCGTTCGTTCGTTCTTCGTTCGTTCGTTTTCGTTCGTTCGTTCGTTTCGTTCGTTCGTTCGTTCGTTCGTTTCGTTCGTTCGTTCGTTCGTTTTCTTCGTTCGTTCGTTCGTTTCGTTCTTCGTTCGTTGTTCTTCGTTCGTTCGTTTCGTCGTTCGTTCGTTCGTCTTCGTTCGTTCGTTCGTTCGTTCGTTGTTCGTTCGTTCTTCGTTCGTTCGTTCGTTTTTTTTCGTTCGTTCGTTTCTTCGTTCGTTCGTTCGTTCGTTCGTTCGTTCGTTCGTTTTCGTTCGTTCGTTTCGTTCGTCGTTCGTTCGTTCGTTCGTTCGTTCGTTCGTTCGTTCGTTCGTTCGTTCGTTCGTTCGTTCTTCGTTCGTTCGTTCGTTCGTTCGTTTTCGTTCTTCGTTCGTTCGTTCGTTCGTTTCGTTCGTTCGTTCGTTCGTTCGTTCGTTTCGTTTCGTTCGTTCGTTCGTTCGTTCGTTCGTTTTCGTTCGTTCGTTCTTCGTTTTCGTTCGTTCTTCGTTTCGTTCGTTCGTTCGTTCGTTTCGTTTCGTTCGTTCGTTCGTTCGTTCGTTCGTTCGTTCGTTCGTTCTTTTTCGTTGTTCTTTGTAAGTCCGTTAGTTTTGAAAAACCCTATAACGTATGGCTATTTTCTTTTTCGTTTGAATTGTATATTACGTATACCTCACACAAAGTAGGGAAATGTTTAATGAATAAAATATCAACTACATAATTCGAAGATTTAGTTATGATGAGATTTGTTTCGAATGTCAATTTCAGAATGAAATGAAATGTAAACATTTTAAAATTTAGTTTAGAGTTAAATACTTCAAGCTCAATTATTTAAAAATTAAGTTTTTGTCTTTTTTAAAACAAAATAATAATTTTTAAGTAACTTTCATAAAAAACTTAAAGTTAAACATTCTATTTAATATTCTTTTAACGAAATATTTAAAAGCCTTTAAATAAATATTTACCTTGACTTCTACTACAGCAACGAAAAGTGAAAATTGGCTTGAGTGCATACTTAACACAATGACAATTTAAACAATGTCCTTTTAAATGTGAATCCCTTTGTCCTTTTTGTCGAACATAAACTCGCATACAGCCATTTCTGAACTGACATACCAATATGATATACGTTTGTATTTGTAACGTTACATTCCTTCAATGCCCTTACAGTAACGTATACAAATATCTGTGACAAATATAGAAAATTTACTGCACATCTACCATTAATGCCACATACTGTGTTCTGTTTGACAAATAATTCGAGTACGAGCCCAACATATTTCAATTTCTGTATTTTTTTTCCAAATTTTTTTCGATTTCTTAAGAAATATAAAGAATTATTGTGTGTATGTGTGGGAGTTTCTTTTGTTTAACAGTGAAATAAAATTTATAGTGATGATGATTTAAAGATATTGATGTCATGGATAACAACAACAGTATTAAAATGAATTTTTTTTTTGCTTGTAACTGACTTACAAAAAAACAGTAGTATAATGAGTTTTTCCATTGAATATAGATTTTTTCAAGGCACGTAGTTATTGAATGAGCAACAGGATTTCCGTTAAAGTTCTAGTGATTTAAGAGTTAATTTATTTGAAAATTTTTTTCTGCACACTTAAGGATATTTTAGAGTTTAAAAAATTATTAACTTTTAACAAAGTTTAGATAAAGAAATAAAAAATATAAAATCATAGTTTATATGAACATATCTCTCTGAATATAGGCAAATGTATTAGAAAGTTTAACTTCAATCGATATTTTTTTGTTTTATAATTAAAGATAATTATAAAAATTCTATATTTTATTTACCCTAAAACCGTTTTTGTAGCATTTTTTTCATAACCTACTCATATTCCTCTTTTATGTAAAATGGTTTCTATTTCATTTCCTTGTGTGTTGGCAATGCAATAAAGGTTGCAGTTCAAATTGTGGCAACTCAATAATGAAAAAAGCAAGCAAGAATTTATAGTCGGCATGGCCGAACTTATGATATCCTACACCAGTGATTATGTTACAAATTTTGATTATTTTTTTAACATATTTATGAGCTCCATTTGGAGAGATATGGTTGCAAGGGGGCTATATGAAATAATGGACCGATTTTAAAACCATTTTCAATAGGCATTCTTCAACATTTCGACCTGTAGAGTGCACACAAGGTTTACATGGACAAACAGACGGACAGACAGACAGACAGACAGACAGACAGACAGACAGACAGACATACAGACAGACAGACAGACAGACAGACAGACAGACAGACAGACAGACAGAACAGACAGACAGACAGACAGACATACAGACAGACAGACAGACAGACAGACATACAGACAGACAGACAGACAGACAGACAAGACAGACAGACAGGACAGACAGACAGACAGACAGACAGACAGACAGACAGACATACAGACATACAGATGACATACAGATAGACATACAGACAGACATACAGACAGAAATACAGACAGACATACAGACAGACATACAGACAGATATACAGACAGACATACAGACAGACAGACATACAGACAGACATACAGACAGACAGACAGACAGACAGACAGACAGACAGACAGACAGACAGACAGACAGACAGACAGACAAGACAGACAGACAGACAGACAGACAGACAGACAGACAGACAGACATACAGACAGACATACAGACAGACATACAAGCAGACATACAGACAGACATAATACAGACAGAACATACAGACAGACATACAGACAGACATACAGACAGACATACAGACAGACATACAGACAGTCATACAGACGATAGACAATACAGACAGACATACAGACAGACATACAGACAGACATACAGACAACATACAGACAGACATACAGACAGACATACAGACAGACATACAGACAGACATACAGACAGACATACAGACAGACATACAGACAGACATACAGACAGACATACAGACAGACATAGCTATATTTTTGGGTGTTACAAACATCAGCACAAACGCATAATACCCTCCCCACTATAGTAGTGTAGGGTATAAAAAATACGACAAATCTGTTTTGCATTTATTTGTTCATAACTATTATATGCAGTTTATTATACTTTTTTAGATACATTTTTACCCCTTTTAACAGTCACAGCAGCTGTATGACAAAGGAACAATCACAGAAACCTAACAGAAGGAAAGGAAGTTATGACAAAAACTATTTAGTCAAAGGATGGAATATTTTCAAAGTGAAAGTTTGCTTTGGAAATGTATTAAAGCAGCAGTATTCGTAAAACAAAGTCAATCGGTGTTTCTTTGATAGTAGAGAAAGAAGTGGCTTAAGATAATTCCTTTGAATACTTTTTAAAATCCCAATTTAATGCTAAATGTACTAAGGAAAACAGTGAAATTCTGAATAAAAAGTGTGATCCTTTATATGTATGTTCCTGTATTCATACTTCATACACTTTTTACCTTTACCCACAGTGCACAGAATTGTCAAAATAGCGATTTGTAACCAAGTATTTCAACTAAAATGAGGTGATGATAAATATTTCAATATATTTTTTGTTGTACTTTATAAGTGCATTTTAATAAATTCAACGAATATTTTATGATTTCATGACGAACTATATTTTACAGGATGTCAAGAACAAAAAAAAAAAGAACTAAAACAATTTACATGCAGCAAAGCCACAAAAATTAAATGAACTAAAATTAAATATGAACTGGCAGCAAATTTCAGTAAAACTATAATGGAAAACAATCATGATTTAGTTTTTGTAAATAAATTAATATTTTATAATTGAAAATTAAATTTGCAGCAAAATAAATATTTAAGAATGTCTTAATTTAAGATGAAATAATGATGGATGAAGAAATTTAAAAAAAAAAATTAATAATATAAGCTTTTACTTGGGAAAAACTAATATAGCCAATTAGCTAGAAATCAAAATATTCGACTCTTCATCCTTTACTATAACTTCTGTAAGGTTTTTTGATTTGCCCTTTTATGTCGATAACATTTGTAACAAAACTTATCTTAATGTCTATTGACATTTGCGTTGTTTTCTTTATTTCCTTCTTCCCGTATTAAATTCTCATCAAATCTTACATATCGTTTATTTTTATGAACCAATACAAACAAATTTTTTGGCGACATTATGATGACTTTTTTTGTCTTGGCTTTTTGACAACGAAAATAATATTTCTGCAAGCATTTGCATGTATGAATATATAAAATCAAAGATACGATTTTGAGCATATATTCTTAATAGGTTGGTACGCAGGAAAAAATTTTGTTATGACTATAGTCTTAGTTATAATTAGACTGGACTCTAGTCTAGTCTATAGTCTAGTCTAGTCTAGTCTATAGTCTAGTCTATAGTCTAGTCTATAGTCTAGTCTATAGTCTAGTCTATAGTCTAGTCTATAGTCTAGTCTATAGTCTAGTCTATCTAGTCTATAGTCTATCTATCTATAGTCTATAGTCTAGTCTATAGTCTAGTCTATAGTCTAGTCTATAGTCTAGTCTATAGTCTAGTCTATAGTCTAGTCTATAGTCTGTCTATAGTCTAGTCTATAGTCTAGTCTATAGTCTAGTCTAAGTGTCTAGTCTATAGTCTAGTCTATAGTCTAGTCTATGTCTAGTCTATAGTCTAGTCTATAGTCTAGTCTATAGTCTAGTCTATAGTCTAGTCTATAGTCTAGTCTATAGTCTAGTCTATAGTCTAGTCTATAGTCTAGTCTATAGTCTAGTCTATAGTCTAGTCTATAGTCTAGTCTATAGTCTAGTCTATAGTCTAGTCTATAGTCTAGTCTATAGTCTAGTCTATAGTCTAGTCTATAGTCTAGTCTATAGTCTAGTCTATAGTCTAGTCTATAGTCTAGTCTATAGTCTAGTCTATAGTCTAGTCTATATAGTCTAGTCTATAGTCTAGTCTATAGTCTAGTCTATAGTCTAGTCTATAGTCTAGTCTATAGTCTAGTCTATACTAGTCTATAGTCTAGTCTATAGTCTAGTCTATAGTCTAGTCTATAGTCTAGTCTATAGTCTAGTCTATAGTCTAGTCTATAGTCTAGTCTATAGTCTAGTCTCTATCTAGTCTATAGTCTAGTCTATAGTCTAGTCTATAGTCTAGTCTATAGTCTAGTCTATAGTCTAGTCTATAGTCTAGTCTATAGTCTAGTCTATAGTCTAGTCTATAGTCTAGTCTATAGTCTAGTCTATAGTCTAGTCTATAGTCTAGTCTATAGTCTAGTCTATAGTC
Organism: Lucilia sericata; assembly: GCF_015586225.1. Taxonomy (NCBI): domain Eukaryota; kingdom Metazoa; phylum Arthropoda; class Insecta; order Diptera; family Calliphoridae; genus Lucilia; species Lucilia sericata. The sequence continues at coordinate 6,456 of NW_023997870.1, forward strand.
TAGTCTATAGTCTAGTCTATAGTCTAGTCTATAGTCTAGTCTATAGTCTAGTCTATAGTCTAGTCTATAGTCTAGTCTATAGTCTAGTCTATAGTCTAGTCTATAGTCTAGTCTATAGTCTAGTCTAGAGTCTAGTCCTATAGTCCTAGTCCTATAGTCTAGTCTATAGTCTAGTCTATAGTCTAGTCTATAGTCTAGTTCTATAGTTCTAGTCTATAGTCTAGTCTATAGTCTAGTCTATAGTCTAGTCTATAGTCTAGTCTATAGTCTAGTCTATAGTCTAGTCGTCTATAGTCTAGTCTATCTCTAGTTCATACGTCTAGTCTATAGTCTAGTCTATCGTCTAGTCTATAGTCTAGTCTTAGTCTAGTCTATAGTCTAGTTCTATAGTCTAGTCTATAGTCTAGTCTATAGTCTAGTCTATAGTCTAGTCTATAGTCTAGTCTATAGTCTGTCTATGTCTAGTCTATAGTCTAGGTCTATAGTCTAGTATATAGTCTAGTCTATAGTCTAGTCTATAGTCTAGTCTATAGTCTAGTCTATAGTCTAAGTCTATAGTCTAGTCTATAGTCTAGTCTATAGTCTAGTCTATAGTCTAGTCTATAGTCTAGTCTATAGTCTAGTCTATAGTCTAGTCTATAGTCTAGTCTATAGTCTAGTCTATAGTCTAGTCTATAGTCTAGTCTATAGTCTAGTCTAGAGTCTAGTCTATAGCAAAGATCTAGTCTATAGTCTAGTCTATAGTCTAGTCTATAGTCTAGTCTATAGTCTAGTCTATAGTCTAGTCTATAGTCTAGTCTATAGTCTAGTCTATAGTCTAGTCTATAGTCTAGTCTATAGTCTAGTCTATAGTCTAGTCTATAGTCTAGTCTATAGTCTAGTCTATAGTCTAGTCTATAGTCTAGTCTATAGTCTAGTCTATAGTCTAGTCTATAGTCTAGTCTATAGTCTAGTCTATAGTCTAGTCTATAGTCTAGTCTATAGTCTAGTCTATAGTCTAGTCTATAGTCTAGTCTATAGTCTAGTCTATAGTCTAGTCTATAGTCTAGTCTATAGTCTAGTCTATAGTCTAGTCTATAGTCTAGTCTATAGTCTAGTCTATAGTCTAGTCTATAGGTCTATAGTCTAGTCTATAGTCTAGTCTATAGTCCTAGTCTATAGTCTAGTCTATAGTCTATAGTCTAGTCTATAGTCTAGTCTATAGTCTAGTCTATAGTCTAGTCTATAGTCTAGTCTATAGTCTAGTCTATAGTCTAGTCTATAGTCTAGTCTATAGTCTAGTCTATAGTCTAGTCTATAGTCTAGTCTATAGTCTAGTCTATAGTCTAGTCTATAGTTAGTCTAGTTCAGTCTATAGTCTAGTCTATAGTCTAGTCTATAGTCTAAGTCTATAGTCTAGTCTATAGTCTAGTCTATAGTCTAGTCTATAGTCTAGTCTATAGTCTAGTCTATAGTCTAGTCTTATAAGTCTAGTCCTATAGTCTAGGTCTTATAGTCTAGTCTATAGTCTAGTCTATAGTAGTTCTAGTCTAGCTAGTCTAGTCTAGGTTAGTCTAGTTATCTATAGTCCTAGTCTAATAGTCTAGTTCGTATAGTCTAGTCTATAGTCTAGTCTATAGTCTAGTCTATAGTCTAGTCTCTAGTCTAGCTATAGTCTAGTCTAGTAGTCTCTAGTCTAGTCTATAGTATGTTTTCTAGTCTAGTATTAGTCTAGTCTATAGGTCTAGTCTATAGTCTCGTCTATAGTCTAGTCTATCTAGTCTAGTCTATAGTCTAGTCCTATAGTCTAGTCTATAGTCTAGTCTATAGTCCTCAGTCTAGTCTATAGGTAGTCTATAGTCCTAGTCTATAGTCTAGTCTATAGTCTAGTCTATAGTCTAGTCTAGTCTGTCTATAGTCTATCTATAGTCTAGTCTTAGTCTAGTCTATAGTCTAGTCTATAGTCTAGTCTATAGTCTAGTCTATAGTCTAGACTATAGTCTAGTCTATAGTCTAGTTCAAATTATTTTAGCACTTTAAAAGTAAAAAGTACTATTTTTGTCATGAGTTTGTACTGTTCTGAAATTAAAATTTTCCATGCCTGGTCTTGACTAAAGTATTGACTACGTCTCTTGGCTACAGTCTTGGCTATAGTCTTTATTACAGTCTTGACTATAGTCTTGATTAGTGTTGACTATAGTACTCTATATAGCCTTGACCATAGTACTAACTATAGTCATCTATTGGGAAAATCTATAGTCAAGATTGGGAAAACCTGAAGCACCCTAATATCTATTTCATACACATGTAAAAATAACATGTTAATAATCCTGCAGAATATAAGGTAATATTAAGCCGTTTACATACTATTCTCTGACAGACAACAGTGAAGATTAGCAAATTGCCAGACAATATTTGGAACAAGAATATCACAAATACAGATAAAAATATTGGCCTTTAGCCAAATTGTGTAATAAGAAAAACAACACAAATGTTTTTTGTTACTTTCTTTTTAAAACTATGAAAAATATTTACAAATATTTAGGTTTGTTAAAACAACTATTAACATTTCAGTATTCTTGTTATACTTAAAACAATGTAAAAGTCAACGATTAAAATCATTTAAAAATATACTTAAAATTAATTATAATACTATTTAGTTATATTTGTAAAAAAAATATATTGTTAAGAAATACTTCGCATTAATATTTAAAATAACTTCAATATATTGTCGTTGCAAATATGCAAATATCTCTAGCAATATCAACTGCATTGCCACATCATGACACCAACAGTTTTTGGTAAATGTGTAAATAACGAAAGGTGTCTACAACATGTTGCAGTCGATAAATATAAATAATATTTTATTAAGTTTTTAAAACAATATGTTACAAAAATAATTATATTTTTATATTGTATCATCATTCTTTAGGAATTTTATATATTCTGACACATACATACGTACATTTATGCATATGTATTTACTATGTATATTTTTCTGTTCGATTTAATTTTTGTATTATATGTATTATTTAATAGAATATGACAGAATAAAGGATATTTTGTTAAAAGGATTTTTGTGCGAAATTAAAAATATATATATATCGTTTAAAAAAATAATGTTTCAATTTCGAAGATGTTAAAAGTTAAATGATTTTGCAATGCTGTCAATACTATTAAAAAATTAAAAAAAAAAAATAACCTTAGTCATTGAATAATATGAACAAGTAGGAAAGTATAGTCGGACCTGGCCGACTATATGGTACTATGGGTATATTTTAAAAATTATTTTTTTTTTCATAAAGAAACTCTTATGTTGAATTTTACCTTAATTCCGATGTATTTAATGGGAGTTATATAGGAGTTAGGGTCAAATGTGGGCCGATCCTCAACAAATTGGGAAGTGGGATGTATTTTTATATAAAGGTTAGTTATGCTGAATTTCATCGCTATACTATGGTTATAAGTAAATTTTTGGAAGCTTAAGTTAGTTTTTAAAGGGGGGTTTGTATGGGTCAAACGACAGACGATCATTATGAAAATTGTCATTTATGCCTATATAAAACTTGTTGTTCTAATTTTTGGTGAGATAGTAGTATATTTGACGTAATTATGAGTTAAAAAACCAAAATCGGAAGTTCAGGTTGTATGGGGGCTAGATGAAATAATAGACCAATTTCAACAATTTTCAATAATTGACTCAGATTTCAGTGATTCTGTGTCGATCGGTATACTTTAAGGTGGGTGTAGAACTAATATTTTTATGCGTTACAAACATCAGCACAATGGTATAATACCGTCTCCACTATTGTAGTGTAGAGTATACAAATTATTTTATTGTTTTAACTTTGAAAACATGAATCGCTATTTTATTCAAAGTTCAAGACCTTTTATAGGAACTTAGGTTATTTATGAACCGAATTAAACAGAATTAGTGTTTAAACAGAAGAGTGCGACTATAGTCAGGCTACAGTCAGGCTATAAACAAGACCATAGTTTAGACTATATTCTAGACTATAATTTAAGCTATAGTCAACTATAATTCAAGCTATAGTAACTATAGTTCAAACTACAGTCCAGAATATAGTCCAGGTATCAGTTTAGCCTATATCCTAGACCATAACAGATCATATAAATTAGACTATAATACAATCTAGAAGCGAGACTATAGTTTAAGTTTTAGTCAGGCTATAGACAAGACCATAGTTCAGACTATATTCTAGACTATAATTTAAGCTACAGTCAAGACTATAGTTCAAACTACAGTCCAGAATATAGTCCATGTATCAGTTTATACTATATCCTAGACCATAACAGATCATATAAATTAGACTATAATACAATCTAAACTATAGTTTAGACTTTACTCCAAACTATAGTCAAGGCTGTAGTCAAGACTATAGTCAAGACTTTAGCAAAGACTAGAGTGAAGGCTATAGTCATGATTAAGTTAAAACTATAGTCAAAGCAATATTCAAGACTCTTGTATAGACTACATATATGGAAGAGTATTTGTCCAAACTACCTTTTAGTTCATTTTTATACAAACTGCTTGGATTTTAAACGATTTGTTTTAAATTAGAAAAAAGTCAAGTTTTACAAATTAAAATATAAATTTCTCTATAATACCAAAGTAATATTAAATTTCTTTCTTTTTCAGATCTTTGTCCATGTATTCGTAGGTACGTATTTAAAGTAGTCCTTTTAAATGTTTATTTCTTAGACAATTTTATTTCTAATGATGCTATTAAAATATTCATTCGTATAAGTCTGCAACAGAACTTTGAATGAGTAATTTCATAGAATCTCACAAATTTCAAATTTCTAAAATGTAATTTTCTAATTGACCAACATATTGTGAAATCTAATCTGATCTCCAATTTTAAAGTTAAGTTACTTATTTGAAAGTACACTAATTTTATGGGAGCTGAAAAGTTACAACTTTATTCCAACTTTATCACGGCTAACTGAGTAGTAATTAAATATATCCGGCCGGTACCTCCCGGTGTATATGAGCTGCGAGATAGCGGCCGGCCAGATAAGATCCCAAATCAAGGAATGCTCTCCACTCTCTTGCTTTGTCTTTTCTGTTCTCTGACATCTAATAAAACCTTGGTAATAAAGTTTTAGTAGGATTTTACCTCGAACCTCTTATTGATGTCGCTTTCAACTGAGAGGGAATCTGTTGTGCCTTAAGTCGTGAGTGCTCTACGCGGCGTCTCTCTGTATCTAATAGTATCTTCTACATATTTATATGGAGCATCATAAAGGCGAGATATTGAGACTCTACATTATTTTATTCTCTTTAAATGTTTTAGAACTCTGACAGAGAAAACCAGGTATGAGTTAACGTAACATTCTGTTCACAAATGGCCTGCATTTAGTATTACTATTTTATATGTAAAGCCTATTAAGGGTGTAACCAAAAATTAAATAAGATACTTTTCTCAATAAAAATCGATTCATAACTTACTGCACAGTTAGTTAACAGAGGAGGTTAGTATTATGTTACATTAGATCAGATCAAAGAGAAAAAAACTTGGTTGGATACAACTATACTATGTTTTGACATAACTATACTATGTTTTTGGTAACAACATATCGTTGTTGTAAACAAATAATTGTTATTTTGATTTAAGCAATATTTTTGATACTGTAAACATTTGTATATTCATGGCAATTATAAATTTTAATATTAATCATGGAATCATAATTATTTTTCCGACAACTAAAGAATGATAAAATATAATGTTACTTACAAACTTTTCAAACTTACAAATAACCATTAAATATTATGTTAATATAAGTCTGCAAATACAACAACAAAACAAATAATTCGGTATATATTTAAAATATTATCATATTATGTTTATATCATAATATGATCATATATGACAATGTTATGATTAATAGAAAATTGTATTTAATAGTAATATAAGAGTTTTTTGGTTCAGCTAAATTCTAAATAAAATGTTTGTTTGTTTTCTTTTCTGCAAATTTATAATTAGCTTTCATGTTCCGAAAATCATATCTTGTCTCAATTAGTTTTAATTTTAAATATTTTGTTATGAATAAACTTAATATGTACAACAAAACAAACTTAGTTTTTAAGAACAGCTCTTATGTTCATAACAACTGTTTAATAGCCTATTTAAATGTTTTTTTTTTTTTTTTTTTTTGTTGCACATCTTTGTATATATTTAGAAATAAACTTCTATGTCTATTATTAGATTTCTGTAATAATTTTAATATTTATTTTGCATTTATTACCAAGACCATAAACACCTTTAAGTACTTTTGGTTATTATGTGAAAATCCATATAGAAAGACATGTTTGACTCTTTTATGCTTTAATAAACATATAAGAATGTGTAGCTATACCCAGTGGTTCTATATAAAGTCTTTCTAGACATTATATTTTTCTAGTATTCACTCGTCACTTCAATGATACCACGATAAAGGTGAAACTTTAAACCCGTTTTTAATATGAATGTAATTAATTCACTCATCAAACATAATCTATTGAAGAGTCAATTCTATACCTTATTAATAAAATATATGTTGTGCACAAATTATAAGTTTGAAATTTTTTTCAAAACTGCTGGGTATAATACATTTCTTTACACTATTTACATACATTTGTAAATGCCAATGTATTTTTGTAATGTAGTTATGTATATGAATATAATACCCTATATGTCTACAGGATACTTAGGCAATTTGTTAAGGATTGTTAAACACAAAATGTTCTAAACATTTATGAGACAAGTTATTTTTCTAACATTTATATTTACACACACTCACACACATATTATATAAAAAGAATTTTTTTTTTTTATAATAATAATATGATAAGTTGTTATTATAAACCATAAAATTGGACTTAAATAATGATGACAAAAAAAGGACGATGATGACTATGACGACGATAAAATATTAAAATAAAACTTTTCTAGTTTAAACGTCAAGGGAAAAGTAGAGATAAAACTTAAAATAAAAAGATGTTCTTAAGGAATTTATTTAAATAGCTAAAAACAAAAACTTTTAAATAAAAATATATTTAAGTTAGAAAAATGTTGTGGGTCATAATAAACTGAACTAGAACTGGACTAGAACTGGACTAGAACTGGACTAGAACTGAACTAGAACTGAACTAGAACTGAACTAGAACTGAACTAGATCTGAACTAGAACTGAACTAGAACTGAACTAGAACTGGACTAGAACTGAACTAGAACTGAACTAGAACTGAACTAGAACTGAACTAGAACTGAACTAGAACTGAACTAGAACTGAACTAGAACTGAACTAGAACTGAACTACAACTGAACTAGAACTGAACTAGAACTGAACTAGAACTGAACTAGAACTGAACAAGAACTGAACTAGAACTGAACAAGAACTGAACTAGAACTCAACTAGAACTGACATGAACTGAACTAGAACTGAACTAGAACTGAACTAGAACTGAACTAGAACTGAACTAGAACTGAACTAGAACTGAACTAGAACTGAACTAGAACTGAACTAGAACTGAACTAGAACTGAACTTAGAACTGAACTAGAACTGAACTAGAACTGAACTAGAACTGAACTAGAACTGAACTAGAACTGAACTAGAACTGAACTAGAACTGAACTAGAACTGAACTAGAACTGAACTAGAACTGAACTAGAACTGAACTAGAACTGAACTAGAACTGAACTAGAACTGAACTAGAACTGAACTAGAACTGAACTAGAACTGAACTAGAACTGAACTAGAACTGAACTAGAACTGAACTAGAACTGAACTAGAACTGAACTAGAACTGAACTAGAACTGAACTAGAACTGAACTAGAACTGAACTAGAACTGAACTAGAACTGAACTAGAACTGAACTAGAACTGAACTAGAACTGAACTAGAACTGAACTAGAACTGAACTAGAACTGAACTAGAACTGAACTAGAACTGAACTAGAACTGAACTAGAACTGAACTAGAACTGAACTAGAACTGAACTAGAACTGAACTAGAACTGAACTAGAACTGAACTAGAACTGAACTAGAACTGAACTAGAACTGAACTAGAACTGACTAGAACTGAACTAGAAACTGAACTAGAACTGAACTAGAACTGAACTAGAACTGAACTAGAACTGAACTAGAACTGAACTAGAACTGAACTAGAACTGAACTAGAACTGAACTAGAACTGAACTAGAACTGAACTAGAACTGAACTAGAACTGAACTAGAACTGAACTAGAACTGAACTAGAACTGAACTAGAACTGAACTAGAACTGAACTAGAACTGAACTAGAACTGAACTAGAACTGAACTAGAACTGAACTAGAACTGAACTAGAACTGAACTAGAACTGAACTAGAACTGAACTAGAATGAACTAGAACTGAACTAGAACTGAACTAGAACTGAACTAGAACTGAACTAGAACTGAACTAGAACTGAACTAGAACTGAACTAGAACTGAACTAGAACTGAACTAGAACTGAACTAGAACTGAACTAGAACTGAACTAGAACTGAAACTAGAACTGAACTAGAACTGAACTAGAACTGAACTAGAACTGAACTAGAACTGAACTAGAAACTGAACTAGAACTGAACTAGAACTGAACTAGAACTGAACTAGAACTGAACTAGAACTGAACTAGAACTGACTAGAACTTAACTAGAACTGAACTAGAACTGAACTAGACTGAACTAGAACTGAACTAGAACTGAACTAGAACTGAACTAGAACTGAACTAGAACTGAACTAGAACTGAACTAGAACTGAACTAGAACTGAACTAGAACTGAACTAGAGAACTGAACTAGAACTGAACTAGAACTGAACTAGAACTGAACTAGAACTGAACTAGAACTGAACTAGAACTGAACTAGAACTGAACTAGAACTGAACTAGAACTGAACTAGAACTGAACTAGAACTGAACTAGAACTGAACTAGAACTGAACTAGAACTGAACTAGAACTGAACTAGAACTGAACTAGAACTGAACTAGAACTGAACTAGAACTGAACTAGAACTGAACTAGAACTGAACTAGAACTGAACTAGAACTGAACTAGAACTGAACTAGAACTGAACTAGAACTGAACTAGAACTGAACTAGAACTGAACTAGAACTGAACTAGAACTGAACTAGAACTGAACTAGAACTGAACTAGAACTGAACTAGAACTGAACTAGAACTGAACTAGAACTGAACTAGAACTGAACTAGAACTGAACTAGAACTGAACTAGAACTGAACTAGAACTGAACTAGAACTGAACTAGAACTGAACTAGAACTGAACTAGAACTGAACTAGAACTGAACTAGAACTGAACTAGAACTGAACTAGAACTGAACTAGAATGAACTAGAACTGAACTAGAAACTGAACTAGAACTGAACTAGAACTGAACTAGAACTGAACTAGAACTGAACTAGAACTGAACTAGAACTGAACTAGACTAACTAACTGAACTAACTAACTAGACTGAACTAGAATGAACTAGAACTGAACTAGAACTGAACTAGAACTGAACTAGAACTGAACTAGAACTGAACTAGACTGAACTAGAACTGAACTAGAACTGAACTAGAACTGAAAAACTGAACTAGAACTGAACTAGAACTGACTAGAACTGAACTAGAACTGAACTAGAACTGAACTAGAACTAGAACTGAACTAGAACTGAACTAGAACTGAACTAGAACTGAACTAGAACTGAACTAGAACTGAACTAGAACTGAACTAGAACTGAACTAGAACTGAACTAGAACTGAACTAGATCTGAACTAGAACTGAACTAGAACTGAACTAGAACTGAACTAGAACTGAACTAGAACTGAACTAGAACTGAACTAGAACTGAACTAGAACTGAACTAGAACTGAACTAGAACTGAACTAGAACTGAACTAGAACTGAACTAGAACTGAACTAGAACTGAACTAGAACTGAACTAGAACTGAACTAGAACTGAACTAGAACTGAACTAGAACTGAACTAGAACTGAACTGAACTGAACTAGGTTTAACTGGAAAAACTAAACTATATATAGATATGAAAATTTACCTTATTATAT